>NC_058419.1:119372372-119391051 GCF_002201575.2 Neomonachus schauinslandi
CCCTGAGGTACAGGTATTTTTAACATTTCCAAGTCAGTCCACCTTTTCTTGGCAGAACTGTCCCAACAGTGCTAACATTTGTTGAGCAAGGGATGAGGTACACTTGTCCTCACAGATGGCCACGCGGGAAACATCCCGGGCACGGAGGGCAGCCCAGCGAGGCCCCACATGCCTCCCTCTCCCGGTGGGGAGTCAGGCCCAAGAGACGCTTCTGGACCATCACAGGAACACCACCTCGGGCTTCTGTCTGAATGACTTTGGAGGGTTACTGCACACGCTAGGCCGGACGACCTGCAAACGCAGCTCATTCTTCCTGGGGCTTTTTGCCCTTGAGACCAGGAAGTCCTCAGGGGACAGCTCTGACCGGACGAAAATCCACACAGCTCGCAACAGCATCCGAGACACAAGTGTGAACAATTGTCCATCATGCCGTCAGACCCAGCGTCAAAAACATCCCCAGTGCGGAATGGCCAGGCTTCGTGTTGCAGAGCAATTCCGCTGCGGGGAGACTGACGTCATGACACCTTCACAGTTCTGGAAGGAAGCAGCGTGGCTTCCTTCAAATGTGTTCGAATGCCCTGGTGAATTGGGGAAAAGTGAGGAAGTTGTTCATTCTTGCTAATTACGGTCTGGGTGTCAAGTTCTCCTTTTCGGTTTAGGCAGGATATTACGAACTTTGTTTGCCTATGTATTTGGGGTCTAATGAGATGGCCAAGCACAATCTTCTACCTTCACGGAGACAAAGGACAGGAAAGCCGGTATCTGATGAATACATTTCCCATAAACCCTTCTTCCTCCCCTCACTTGTTCTGTGGACAGAGTCTTCTGATGCCCTGATTTCATCATCGCTCAGTCTTTTCTCTAGCTGCCCTTTCTCGAAAGCAGGAGTTCTCCACCTCAGCGCTATGGACAATTGGGGCGAGACAATTCCTTGTTGGGAGGCTGTCCTGTGCATTGTGGGATGTTCAGTCACGTCCCTGGTCTTCGCTCCTCCCAGTTGTGATAACCAAATATATATCTGGACACTGCCAAATGTCCCCTGGGGGTCACAGTCACTCCTGTTCCAGAACCACTGGCTTAGATGAGCGCTCCAATCGTAACATCAATGTTACATCATTATAACGTTATAATGTTATATATGTTCTTTCATAGTACCATTCTTTCTGTCCACAGGATCTTCTCATGTCACCTTCCTACAATTTTCTATCCCTTCCTCTCTGCTCCCGGGCCACTGTGTCACTTGCAGGGTGACTGTTGATAATGCAGCCATCATTCCGCTCACAGGTCAACGTCCCCGGTGTGCCCAGGGTGCTATCAGTAAAGTCGGGAGAGAGCGAGGCAGGGATGTGGGAAGAAGAAACACTTCCAGCTTCTCCCTGGATCTGGAAGCTGCCAATAAGCAAATACCCAGGAGATCTGATTTGAGATATCTGTGGAATTCAGATAGAAGGAATTTTTGTATACTTGCTGATAATATTATACGGATTATTATTTGAAAAAAAAAAAAGGGGAATGAAGTTACAAGGTGAGTTTTAAAAGATACCTGAAAGGAATTTATTTAAGCTCTCACAATATTTCTCTGCACTGCAAATACGGATTATTTCTGAACAGCCCAGGAAATCCTGGCACCCTCACCTTCCACGTCAGACCTCCAGGGAAGACCCTGCCCCCAGTCACGGCCACACCATCACTCTGCTGTCATTACATTAAGCTTCTCTTCCCAAGGCTAACTTGAGAGAATAGCTTTTTGGTTTTTGATTTTGTTTTGTTTTTGCTACCAGCTGGAAACATATTCTACAGAGAACATGGGGGGCTTCCTTTTGAAAGAATATGCTAGCCCCAAAGTAGAGCTACCATATTTTCTCTTTCCTTCCTTTCTTCCTTCCCTACGCAGTTCAGAAGAATCCACAAATTTCTGCCTGCTTTCCCCTGAGGGATTTTTTTCTTCTCTTAGGCCGTAAACTCCCTGAAGGTTGGGATTGTGTTTATTATCTTTCCCTATCTCTGGTGCCTAATGCAGTTGCTAGTTTGGTGCATGTGTTCAGTGGATGTTTACTACCAAAAGGAAGTAAGGAAGAGAGAGATTTAGGGGAGGGAAGGAAGGATTGAAGGAGGGAGGAAGGAAAATTGAAGGAAAGGAAACAAAAGAAGGGAGGGAGGGAGGGTGTCCATGATAGATTTATATAGGACGTACTCAAATCAAATTTGTTTCAAGATCAAAAGAATCACACTACTGATTCTTGGCTTAACCTGCTCTCATTTGCCGCCATATAGCCCGGAAGTTTGTAGTGCTTCCGGCCTCCAGCATCTCATGCAGAACAAAAAGAAGTGATGTGTGGGTTTAGGTGATCCAAGAGATCTGATTGAATGAAAAGTGACAGCAAGAGAAAATAAGCAACTTACTGTCACTAGTCAACAGATGCCCAGCTTTTCGAGTTACACACATTCCCAGTAACTTAATATTAGACAGGAGGACAAAGCTTCCGCTCTGGAGCCATGAAAGATAAACAGAATTAGAATAAAAGAACAGGCTTAAAAGTCCTCCAAACCATCCCATGCCCTCCAAGCAAAAACCAAAAAAAAAAAAAAAAAAAAAGCCCTTTTGATTTTCCTTTTCTACAGACTTTTGACAGCACTCCGCTTCTTGAAAGGCCCTCTTGATACCACATCAATTTTTCAACTCTCAGATTTAGTCCATTTTCTCCAGTCCGGTCCTGTATATCGACGGAAGAAAATTGTGAAAAATATCAAAGAGCACGAGGGAAAAAGCAAAGGAAAATAAATGCCCACGGTGTTCCAGGAATCATTTAATCAATGAAATATTTCATTTCTGAAAAAAATTCATTTCTACTACATGTTACTATATGAATCATTCTGCCTTTACAGAAGGCATTCTGACTCAAACCCTAATTCTTTATTCACCATTAATGAGAAGTGTTGTATATTTTTGAAGTGTGTTTAAGTCTTATTTTAGGACAGGGGCCAAAAGGCAAGGTTCTCCAACTCATTAACCTGCTCCATAAACTTTAAACCACTGTTTCCTACGGGAGGAAAACATACCTGGGAATAGAGTTACTATTTTAATTCTTTCCTTCTATTTCAAGACCAGTTTATCCCCATTTCATCTGAATGAAAATTACTTGAGAACGTTTCCTCCCTTGTGCAATAAGGGACTTAACAATTTAATTCTGGTTAAGAAATCCGATTGCTTCCATCGGTCAAAGAACCAGAAGCCAAACAAAAATTAAGAACCAAAGGAAATGTGTCCTGATGGCGTAGAGGGGCCCACGGAGGGCGCTGCCAATCAGTGGGACCCACCGACGGATGGACCCTTCTGACCTCGCTAGCTCTGAGCCCAGCTCCCTCTGGCTCCCGCCGCAGGAAGAAGGAAGGAGTGTGGCCCCCTCTTGGTGTTGGTCCGCAACCTTCTCCCAACCATTTCCTTGCCAATGAGCAAAGGGAGCCGTTGGGTTCAGTGTGTATGAGTTTCATTTGTTTTTCCACTTCAGGATTATGTTCTTTGGCTAAGAAATTGGGAATTCTGCTTCTGCAGGCCCCGGCCTGAAAGCCATCACTTCTCCCAACTTCTCTAGGCATCCAGGCCACTCAAGGAAACTTCCTGGCTTCCAGGAGGCCCACAGCCAGGGCTTTCTGCACTGCTCAGGGAAGCCTGCTCATGGAGGGGGCCTGCTTTCCTGGGCCTGGGGCTGGGCTCGTGCCCACATTTTAATGACAGGCTGGAGCCAAGTGCCTTTGCTGATTGGGAAAACTATATGCTTGCTTGGGGCTTTTTAGTCATAAAACGCCTTTGCAGGCATTGTTCCGGGGCTGTTTCCACCTTGGCCTTGGGATCCTGAGCTAAATAGGCGGCGCGCTGTTATCAATAGTCAAAATACCCCGCCAGTGTATTATAGGGCTCTCCGGTGTGGTCTGGCCTTGTGCAGAATCAATAAAAAACATAACCTCTGTCTTGAAGACCCTGTGCCCTGAAAGCCTGGTAAGCATATGTAGATACGAAAGCCGACAATCAATCATCGACAAACATCTGAAACGTAGTAAAACCTTGTTAATCCACTGTTGCTGATCCCAAATAGCATGTAATTCAAAGCAACTGCCGTTCCTGACCCCCATTGTTCTGTAGTGAAAATATTACATAACTCAAAACTGGCGACGGAATGTTTATTTTTCCAGGTCCCTGGCATTTCCAATTTTCAGGACGTTGCTCTGATTGTATGTGCGCAATTAAGTAACACATACTATTTTCCTGTGTCCACCAATCGAGTTCTCTCCGAGAAGTTTCACTCGTGTCTGATCAGAAAGCTGAGGCTCGGGTTGTCTAAAGAAATTGTTAACACCAGCTAGAAATCTAAGCGTGGGTTAGCGACTCCATTTTTTTTAAAAAGGAATTTGTATCTGATTTTAAAAACGATATATGGTTATTGCAGAAAGTTCCACTTTAAAGAATAGCACAGAGAAAAACAAAAAATATGCCCATGATCCCACATGCAGAGGAAACGCTGGTTTATTGACCTCAAGGTTACCGAGATGTTGATCCCAAAGAGATGGGCAGAGGGAGGGAAACAGAGACAGAGACACACACAGAGAGAGAGAGAGAGACTCCTTTATTATCTGCTCCTTTTCATCTATCAAAAACATGGATACCTCCTTTATACTAATTTGGATCCAGAGTAAAGAATCAGTCCAGCCGCCGCTGCCAACATCGAAATGAACTCTATTTTCCATGAAGCAGGATTCATGATAAAGCAGATGCAGCTCCCATTTTAATTCCTGGACTAAAAAGAAACTCATGACAAGATGGCCTCGTGCAGGAAGTGAAGATACAGGCTAAGCCCCAAAGACAACTTTGTATGCATGATGCTGCCCTGGGGAGATTGAGTTCAACCAGTGGTTCTCAACTTGTGGTGATTTTGTCCTGCAGGACAAAAAAAAGTTCTTGTCCCAACCCTGGGGTGGGGGGGGCGCTACAGGCACCTAGTGGGAAGGGACCAGGGATGCTGCTAACTATCCTAGGGGGCACAGGGTGCCCCTACAGCAGAGTATGGTCCAGCCCCAGAGGTCACCAGGGTTGAGGTTGAGGAATTTAGGATTAAACTCATCCCATCCTCATCCACAGAGAGTCACAACCTAAGGGGCCACACGGCTGCAGAGAGAACAAGAGGCCAAACTGCCTGCCCTTCCGATGATTCAGTGGGTGGAAGAATATTCTGACAGCCTAGCATAATGCTTAAAAGCCCTGCTGTGAATACAAAATGAGTGTAAAAAAGTTTAGTGCCTGGCGCATTGTTAGTGGCTCCAGAAATGGTCACTACTGTCATCGTGGGCTAACCCCAGTAACTTCTGACCCATGGCTTCTAAACTAAGAGGTAGACTTGAGGTGTCCTCTAGCCGTGAATAAGCCGACAAAGGGCTCTCAGGAAAAAATGGAGTCATTTCTTTAAGAGTTCATTTTCAATCTAAACAAGACTAATGCTTCATGTGGCTAGAAGCCTTTTTGGGTTACCATTGTTTTGTAATCATGGTATAATCAAAAGGTCTAAGAAATTCTTCAGGCTCTAGATTGCTTAGCATTCCCTGATGTTAAGCACCTTCTAATGACAAATGCTAAATGAATTTGCGTTAAATGTTGTAACGATATTCCACTGAACAGTTTTCCAGCCAAGTAAATCTTTGGCTTTAGAATTCTAGACAGCTATCATCTGGCCGTCCTTCCCAGCATTAACTAATCACCAGTGAAAAATACAAATGTCATTCACAAATCATATCAAAGACGGGAACAGCTGGAATCAAATTCAAGAGACTGCATCATTTTATCTTCTTGACATTAATCATTCTACATGGATAGCAACAGGCAATCTGGAGCAAAGAATTATTTATGTTGCAATATAAACGTTAACCATTTAGGCCTGGGAGACTCTCTTCTTATTCCCTCCCTCCAACCCAAAACACCCCTAGAGACTCAAGTCCAGGGGTTACACGAAAATATTTTATGAAACGTTATTTATAAAGTAGCCATGAGAGCTGGGGGAAAAAAAATCCTGATATGTACAAGGCTGAGCTGTCTGACCATCTAGATTAGGGGTCAGCACACTAATGCCTGTTTTTCTCTGGCCCGTGAGCTCAGAATGGGGTTTTTTTGTGTGTTTTTTTTCTGGTTTTGTTTTATTTATTTATTTATTTATTTTTAAAGATTTTATTTATTTATTTGAGAGAGAGAGAATGAGAGACAGAGAGCACGAGAGGGAGGAAGGTCAGAGGGAGAAGCAGACTCCCTGCCGAGCAGGGAGCCCGATGCGGGACTCGATCCCGGGACTCCAGGATCATGACCTGAGCCGAAGGCAGTCGCTCAACCAACTGAGCCACCCAGGCGCCCCGGTTTTGTTTTATTTTTATAGGGTTGTAAAAAATCAAAAGAATAAAAATATGGTGGCAAAGTGAAATTTATATGAAATTCACATTTCAGTGCCCGTAAAGAAAGTGTCATTGGAACCCAGGTGTCCCCATTGGCTCGCATGCTGTCTCTGCTCGAATTCCACAACGACAGAGTTGAGTAGTTTCAACAGGGACCATACGGCTCACAAGTCGCAAAATATTTGTTAGCTGGCCTCTTACAGAAAAATCTTTACCCACCCTGATCCGGGAATCTAGGGACTCAACACTCTATTTTTTTTTTTTTTTTTCCTATGCAGTAATTACAAACTTGACCAAATATCTGTCGGGTTTTACCTGCCTCACCACTGCTTCCCAATAGGCTAGCACTCCAGAATCCTGGTGCGCAGTTACCTCTCCCCTGTTGTGAGTGGTCTTGGTGGAAAAGTAATTCCAACTCCTCTAGCCAATGCGTCTGCTACTTCTGCATTTGTGTCCCTCGATCTGCACTTAGCATTTCAGAGGGGGCCTGCCTACAACGGATTCTTCATGTATTCACTCGACAAACATCTGGGGGAACATCTCCCATTTTCCAGGCACTGTGCTAGGCTCTGTGCAAGGCAGGCGACGTCTTAGCACCTGTGGCATGTACCTATTTAACACGGATGATAAACCAGCAAACATATAAATTCGCACGTGACTTCAGGGAGTGATAGGGTTACAGAGACAATCAAAGTGGATGTTTGACAAAGAGTGGAAGCAGTGTGGCAGAAAGTATCTCTGCCAACCAAACATTCTTCCACCCTCTCCTTAGTACCGAGTTGTCCCTAGGAAATGGCCACTGAGCCCAAGGGTGCATTTTCTAGTGTTCTCTGTGGTCAGGTGCGAGCACGTGACAGAGCACATATTTCTCGTTCTGCTAAACGAGATCCTTTTCAGGGGAAACTTGAGATTTGACATGGCCTTCTCGATGCTTCTCCCTTTTCCTTTTCCCTGAATTGCCTCGTACAACAAGCAAAATAATGAGACTCCAGGCAGAACCAAGTCACAGTCAACATGTGTCATTAATTTGGGATCTATTAGTCTCTAAAGTTTTCATAATTAAGCAAATAATTTTCAGTAACTTAATAAGAAGAATGTTCAAATCCTGAGACCCTTCTACGTTGGAACCAAAGGCACCATTACTTTGCCCATGACCTCTTTTGTTTAGTTAGGTTCATTTCAGTTATCCTGGTGATCCAGCAGGTCAGTGCTTGTCCAATAAGACCCAGAGGTTGCATTTGGAGAAGGGCATTTGGGAAGAGGCTGGATGTTCTGGAGCTAAAATTTTGCCCCCTTCTGAGACCCCAACAAAATGGGAGCAGGGACTTCCTTAACCTCTAAGAGGGCTCAGCTGGGAGAAACAGGAGGCATAAAAAGAAATGCTTTATGGGAGATTCTGGACAACACCACTCAAAATCACTTCTGACCCAGCCCTGGAAGCATGGGTCTCCAGTTTTTTGAGAGCCGCTTTCAGAATCTAAAAGAGCAAATTAAATTGAAAAATTCGAGAAACTGTGGGAGACTACCCCGTTTGGATTTTTATAATGGTGTGTCAGCGTGGCCACTAGCGTTTCAGCTTCTCCTCTTTGAATTCACTTTGTTACTTTAAATTTATATACACTTTTAAACTTCTGAAGACTTCATATAATCACTGTATTTTGTTCACGTGCCCCAGACTTAAATTAAACCACCGGAACACCAAATTCCATGAATCTTTACACTGCGTTTCCTTATTTGTCATACATTTTTGCTGTATTAATGGTGATGACTATAAATTCTTGATAATGTCAAATTAAGCATCATTCAATACAAGGCCTTTTCCAAAGAAAAGAACTTTCATAGCTGAGTTTAACTCAAACATTTGTCTGCTATTTTTCCAGCTAATGATATTGACATTTTACTATATTAGTTCATTAGAGCATGAAACTTCCTGTCTTATTTTTGAAAAGCTATTTTAGGACTTCATATAAAAGTAACTCTACACCACTGGGATGAAGCAAATGCAATGGAACGATCAACCACTCAATGGGAAAGAGGCCCATTGCAAGCCACGAATCGTTATTCTAAATGGAGCACGTTTTAGCCTGCTCACCTCATAGACGCAGTCCACACTTGACAGCACAGTAGGTCCCTCATGACCTCTCTGAACACTGTGGGGGCGGGGGGCAGCAGTGAAAAGTAGATCTTCTTCGTTTTATTTGTTTTGTTTTCTTGGACAAGTTTGCCGTCCCTCTCCATAGGTCTGGGTAGAGGTGTTAATTTTTCTAGAAGAATATCTACCTAACTGTAGCAGATTCTATTTTTCTAAATTTGGCCACACCTGTATCTCCTGTCCCACATGCTCTTCTTAGAATGTGTCTTAGGCTCTCCTCCCCTCAAAATGTAGGAGTCTAGTTTCCTTTCCTTCCTCTTGAATTTCATTGAGCTCGTGACAGCGATGACCTCCAAGGCTGCTTATTTTGCCAATGTTCACGCTTGGAACCCAGCCACCATGCCGTGAGGAAGCCCAAGCAGCCGTGGAGAGAGGCCACATATCGCAGTCTGGCCCCAGCCAGGATCACCTGCCAGACACGTGAGAGAGCGAGCGGCCTGGTGATTCCAGCTCTAGCTGTTAAGTTGCCCCGGGTCTTTGTCTCTCCAGCTAAGGCCCTAGACATGGTAGAGAAGGCACAAGCCATCCCGTCTGCCCTATCTAAATTCCTGGCCCCCAGAGCTGTGAACATAATCAAACGGTTGTTTCACGACACTGAGTTTGGGATGGTTTGTTATGCAGCAACAGTATTAGGAACACTGACTTTCCATTCCGTTGTCAATTTAGTGACATGGATGGTGTTGTTTCAGTCCTCAAATATCTGCTGACCGCCCAAAGTGTCCCGACCATTGTGTGGATACCAGAGACGTGGAAACACAGAAGAGGTGGCTTTTGCATTCCCACACTTTAGAGTTGAGCAGGGAGAGACAGTTTGTAAACCAGTTAGTTTACAAAACCAAGAATAGTTGCCTTAAAAACCAAGTTTGCAAACCAACAATGAGTTTTAGGTACCATGAGGAGTTTGCAGAGCCTGGGCAAGAGTTTACATAGAGGCCAGAGCATAGTGCCTCTTCCCTTCCCCAGCTCCACTGCAAACCACGAAGGGCCTCGGGCATATGAGAGTAGAAACCCTAGCTTACACATCCAAGGGCCACTGGAACATTAGGCAAACAGCCGCCCACTTGGCCCAACTCTCAGGCCTGGGGGTGTGCACGGCAGCACGGTCTGCCCTGTGCTCTTGGATATGTGAGGAACATCAGGAACAATCCATGTAGGCTTGGAAGCAGGCTTGGGCACTTGAGCAGGGAATTTCTAGGTCTTGGGTACAAGGGGTGTGGTCCAGAAGGGGGCTCCACATCCTCTTGGCCCACTGGGCCTGGGGAAAGGTGTAGACAAAGGAGGACCTTGACTGAAGCTGGCCCCTGGGTTTAGGGGAGATACGCTGGGGGTACAAAGTGGAAGCGCCATTCTAACTGAGTCGCTTAGAAAAGACACTGCGGACTAGATGACAACCGTCCTGCCTCCTGAAAGATGCGTTTGTCTGCAAGTGTGATTGTTGGCATCGATGCATGTTTTGGGACTGGTATTACTCAGGTTAACCGGGACTCAGAGAACCGGTTGGTTGACTCGGGATTTTCCTTTTCCATTGGTTTCGGTGCGAAGCAGGAGCCACAACCTCAAACACAGATACGCATGACAAGGGGCCTGACTTTGGGATTGTAAGCCTGAGCTCTCTTCTGGCCTCCCACTATCATCTGTGTGTGCAGCTTTATGAAGGCCAATTAACCTCTCTGAATCTGGAAAAAGAGCTTACAAGCCTTGCACCAGATGTGCAAATCTATAAGCAAACAGACTTAACATTCTTTGGAGGAAGGTATCACATAAATGGACTGAAAAACTGCCTATTGCCCATTGCTCAAAAGGAAATGAGGACCATAAAAGAGTAAAATAAAATAAAATAGAAGCTTATACTTTATTAACTGCCCCTCAAGTTAAGGTGTGGTGTCAGCAGACACTTTCTTTAAAGGGACAAAGAAATACTCTTGGCTTTGCTCGTGCACGGTCCCTATCGCAAACGCTCAGTGCCGCCGTTGGGTGTGGAAGTAGACATAGACAAATGTGAACACATGGGCACCATGGTGCTGTGACAAAACTTTATTTACAAATGCGAGCGGAGGGCAGGATTTGGCCTAAAGGCTGTAGTCTGCCAACCCCGGCTCTGTGTTAAAAAATAATATCTGGGGTCATTCCATTCTGCCCAGCCGCATGAAAATTTTCAGTCATTATATTAAAAATAGAACTGGCCAACATGACTCTAATATTGGCTAGCATCTCCAGAATGTGCTAGAAGTAATTAGCAATATTAACGGACACCTTTGCCTTTTTTGTGTAAGGTGGTTTATTTTTAACTGAAACAAAACCTCCAGCATCATGAGACACAGTGCGGGTCGTTGGGTTTCTGTGCTCATTGACTTAATCATATAGAATAACTATAAAGGAACAACATAAAAGGGGAACATTTTTCTAAGAATAAAAGGCTATTTCTGGGGCGTCTGGGTGGCTCAGTCGGTTAAGCATCCGACTCTTGATTTCGGCCCAGGTCATGATCTCAGGGTCGTAGGATCAAGCCCCGTGTCAGGCTCTGCACTCAGCACAGAGTCTGCTTCAGATTCTCTCTCCCTCTCCCTCCTGCTCTTTCTCTCTCTCGCAAATAAATAAATAAAATCTTTAATAATAAAAAAAAGAATAAAAGGCTATTTTTATTCCTGACCTTTTTTTGGAATGTCATTTTTTCCTAAATCCATTTTCATCTCCAACATAAGAACTATCGAGACTATAAGCATCTTACATTTTTTAAATTAAAAATATTTATGTGTAAGATACATAGATAAAGGCACAGATCACAGAAAGTTCATGATCTAACAGGAGAGACCAAATAATAAGGGAAACTACAAAAGGAAGGCAAGCAAACGTAGAGTCAGAGCTTTTCAAGACAGGAAGAGCCCTTACAATCCATCCGGTCCAGCCCCCACCCTACACTTGGGTTGCTTTATCCCTGAAAAGGAGAATTTTCCAGTTTTTCGCAGATAAACCATGTCCCAGGAACTCTACTTGGTCAGGAAAATGCAGTTCTCAGCGGGGAAACCAGGCACGCTAATGCAGCTGGGACAGCTACCGGCCCGGCCCCAGCGCGCAGGACCTCGTTCAAGGACAGCAAAACCCATCCCAGACCCCGCTACTGGCACACTTGAGACTGAGGAGACGCTCTCATTCCTGGTCAGGACGGGGCCAGACACTGCCGAGGTAGGAACATATCGTGGCCGCCCCGGGATGAGGCTGAGGAGGGAAGGCGGGGCCGCCGATGGGTGGCCATGACCCGTTCTTCCTGCCAGTATTGGGCCAACAAGCTTAGTTGATTCTGAAGTCTCCTTGTGTGGCTGCTCGGTACTGATCAGCAGTCTGCATAGAGAAGGTTCCTGTTTAGCGTGGCACCTAAAATCTCCAGACCCTGAAACACATTTCCCTGAGTACCACTCAGACCCTACAGAGACTAGAAAGCAATCACATTTCTCACTGCGGAAGGTTTAAATGGGCTCGGCCAATAGCAGGTTCTACCCTCTCTAGTCTCAGAGCACTGTTTGGACTCGCGGTGTGATTTCCAGCAGGTTGTTTCCTCTCTCCGTGCTTGAGCCTTCTTCCCTGACACAAATGGGGGGCAAGTGATGTTCGCCCACCTCGTAGCGCTGCCGAGACAACAGACAAGCTCATGCCCGTAGTGTGTCACTGGGGGCAGCTGTTGTCCTAGCTGCCCAGACGTCACCTACGTGTATTACTTATGTTGCGTGTTTTCTGTATTTTATGATGCTTTGACATTTGGAGCCTTGCCGATCCTGGAGAGACCGCCCCTCCAGAGCTAGTTCAGTCCTGGAGACGGCAGAGCCATCAGCCACAGCCCACACCTGCCAACTACCTCCTTGATCAAGCTCTCCCAGGTGGAGCCACCACCCATGTCACGGTCAGAATGTTTGTACCCCTCCAAAATTCATACGTTGAAATCCCAGCCCCCAGTATGATGGCATTCGGAGGTGGGGTCTTTGGGAAGTGATTCGGTCCCGAGGGCAGAGCCCAGTGATGGGATCAGAAGCCGCAGGGAGCTCCCTCGCCCCTGCCTCCAGGAGAGGACACAGCAAGAGTCTGCGACCCAGCAGAGGGCGTTGCCCAGACCCTGACCTCAGACTTCCAGCCTCCAGAACTTCAGGAAGTACATGTCTGTTGTTTATAAACCACCCAATCTGTGGTGTTCTGTCAGAGCAGCTTGAACAGATTAAGGCAGTTGCCTTGCCCTATTATCAGCCCAGGGCCGGCTACCAGGCAACGAGGGGCAGTCCCTACATCCTGAAGGGCCCTGAAATTACTCAAACTCGCCAATCCCGAGTCTATCTATCCTGCTTTGTCCCTTTCTTTGCTGTGCAGAGCACTATAAAGGCTTTTCCCATGCTCTTCCATTGCCCCTCTGCCTCCTGACTCTGGTCCTTCCCCACGTGGCCCTCTGTGGTATGTTGTGACTCCTGTTTCTAGAGATCCGTGAGTAAGAACTTCTTCCTTCATGACCCTCATTCCCGGGTCTGTGTGTCTTTTTTTTTTTTTTTTTTAAGATTTTACTTATTTATTTGACAGAGACAGAGACCGCGAGAGAGGGAACACAAGCAGGGCGAGTGGGAGAGGGAGAAGCAGGCTTCCCGCAGAACAGGAAGCCCGATGCGGGGCTTGATCCCAGGACCCTGGGACCATGATCTGAGCCGAAGGCAGATGCTTTAACGACTGAGCCACCCAGGCTGGGGTGTCATCTCAAGGCTTGACTGGAGAAGGATCTGCTTCCAGGTCCACATGCGGATAGGATTCAGTTCCTAGAGGGTGGTCGGACTGAGGATCTCCGTGCCTCAGTTGCTTTTGGCTGGAGGTGGCCCTCAGTTCTTTGCCATATGGGCCTGTCCCACATGGCAGCTTGCTTCATCAAAGTGTGCAAGCTCAGAAGGCCATAGAGAGAATCTGACAGCAAGACAGAAGTCACTATCTTACGTAAACTAATCACAGAAGGGACATCCCATCACTTTTGTTGTGTTTAATACGGTAAGAAGCATTCATCTCGTTCATGTTGATGAGGCCAAAGGATGTACGTATAAACATACACGTTTCCATGCTCAGCCCTTTTTAAAAGCTGAACTGAGCACAAAAGACCCCTCATTTTTTGACGAAGAAGCATCAGGTCTCCTGTTTAACAAATGGAAAAAGCAATGTGCATTACTTGGCCAAAGCAGACAGAGCGTAAGATATTTTAATTTCTAAAAATAAAGTTACGTCCAATCCTCTGAGGTGTTCGCCAGTTAATATTTAGAACTGAGGATTTAAAAATAATCAGTATCCATGAAAAGCAATCTCTCCCCCTTTTTTCTTAATGCTTTTTTGACCAAAAGTGTTTCATAGACTGAACTCTCTAATGAGGGAATATTTATATGACATACCAAAGCAGATGTGAGTCCCATTTTATGAAACCCAAACCCAGATGGTCTTTTCTTTCCATTGTCTTATGTAATTTATATGAAAGCAGAACATGAAAAAAAATTCAAATGTAATTTCTTTTCCACCATTTGTGCTTAATGGCCCTGTAATCACTTTCATGGCCTCAGTTTCTCTGCCGAGTCTCCAGAGGGTCTGTGGATTAGCTCATGTCACAGAGGTGCTTTCCAGCAATTGGAAATGCCCAGCAAGAGTGGAAATGTCTGTTATCATGAAACATGCATTTCCAATTTAGGTTATTCTACCATGTGTCCTCCGTAGAGAGTCCAAAATACTCTTCTAATTTGAATCAGCCCAGAGGGTATAAACTAAAAGAAAGACCCGTAGATGAAAAATAAAATAAAATAAAAAATAGACTGACCCTGAACTCAACTTCTTAAAATGAGTTTTCTTGGGGAGCATTCTATTTCATTTGGTCATCTGTAGGGAAATGGAAAAGAGGATTGAGGGATGAAAGAGAGGAGAATACAAAAGGGCTCCGAGAGGTGTCTAGGAATTTCCTTTTGCTTGAGAATTCCTGGAATATGACGAGGAGAGGGTTTAATTTTTCCACTTGGCTTAGTGACAGTTTCTGCCACCTTCCCAGACATTACCTTGACAACCAATTCATGCTACGTTCTTGAGAATTCGTTAGCAGGCTCAGAACAGAATAATAACACCCATTTAGTTATCCTCTATTTAGAACTGTATGTGTAAATGTTGGCTTCAAACACTCTAAAGGGCATTTGGAGCTCCATGGATTGCATGAAATCGGACCATGTAATGTAGTATATTTTCCAGCGCCTCATAAATTGTACAGTATTCATATATTCACAGTGTAGAGATATCTCGGATTCTCTTTGAAATTAAAAATTATTTTCTTCTCATTTCTCCTTGAGTTGCATTCCCCACATTCCCCAGCGTGTGAATGATTGGCCGAGCAAGGGAGGACTGAGTTCCTCCACCCATGGTAGGGGGCGGGGACCAGATACCAGGAGAATTTTCCAGGGGGAGGCAAGAGCCAGCAACTGGGGTAGGGGGTCTTCAACAACCATAGGTAGGTGCAGGTAGGGAGGTCTGAGGAGCCAAAAGAAAATTAATATGGGGGCCTTGGGCACCTGGGGTCTGGAAATTTCCACAGGCCAAGGAGCACTAGCATGTGGACGTTTTTCTGAGCACAAAATTCTCTGGGAATTTAACGCAGGGCATTTGGTGCTTTGTATTTTTCTCTTTGTGCCTCTAAAACTAAATACAAAGGAAAAGGGGGGGGGGGTGCTTTCCACATTTGCAGGCAGCAGCTAAGAAGCAACAAGAGAGTTAAAAAAAAATTTACACACCGTTAAACTTAGAGTCCCTCACAACAATGTGAGGTTTTATGACAGATGCTGAAAATATGTGCCGCCCAACAGCGCTGGAGGACCGGGTCAGGGCCTCCGACATCTCACTCTCTCTAAGCTTATTTTTTCAGGAGAGGGACCTGAGAAGTTCTCCTACTTCCGTTTACCACGTCTGTCCTTCCGACAGCACCGTGATTTCCCCGCCAGCCTCCCGACAGCAAAGAGAAGTCAAGGGCAGCCGGCGCTACCCAGCAGGCCCTGGGACGGCACCTGATGGACCCGGGCGGGGGGGCTCGCTCACTTCCCCCGGCCTCGGAGAGGGGCCCACTGGCCCCGGCTGTGAGCACCGAGTCCCAGGGAGGCCTCACACGCGGAGGAGGATTACGAAATCAAAACGGTCCTGTGACTGCGTTTCCCACGGGCTCGCTGTGCCAGGGCTCCAGGGCTCGGGGGACTGTGGCTGGAAACGTAAAGCAGCGAATCAGAAGCAAACTCTTCATGGGGTTGGCGAACTGGCCGTCCAGCAAGTCAGAAGTCCCTGCCCCATTGCGATTTAAGCTTGCGCAAGCAATGCCCCCTCGGGCTATTTCCTTAGCTGCCACCACGCGCTGCAGTGTCCCCGTGGATGGCCTGCTGTCAGCACAGCGACACAGCCCGCGACCAGCCCACCGTTAGAAAGAAACCTAACTTCTTCTAATCAAAGAAGAAACGAGGACGTTTGGCAGTGGAATGATTTATATCTCATAGGCAGCTTCACATAGTTTCAGAGTTATATCAGTGACTAAAACCACACAGTAAATACCTCCAGATTCAGAGAACTCTTAATATATAAATATATATATATATATATATATATATATTTTTTAAACACGAACCTTCAAATCTAAGAAATGTTTTGGACATTTCCATAAAACAGAATTGATTTTAATGAATCAGTTACCCCAAAGAGAGCCTTAATGAGTACCACCGCTGCTCCTAAATGGAAATCGTCCTGAATTTCAAGTCTTATGCACATAAAGGTATATTATTTGAGCATTTTTAAAAATGTAAATAATGTCTCCTATGTCGCAGCGGTCTACCATTCCCCTAGCAAATGCATTTGGGTAGTGAAACCGTATTTTCCCCATTAGAAATTTTGTCTTAAACGAAGCCTCACCCATAAAAGCAAAGGTAAGTATCTAATTGGAGAACCCTGGGAGCTTCAGGTTCGAATTTTTATCATGCAGCCTACTGCCTTCTTTGGCGGAAAATGTCTGGATATCTGCAAAAAAAGCACGCTGCTCTCTGCTTGTCACGTTTTTAACTTTAATCTCTGCTATAAAAAAAAATTGCATTGTTGGCCCTTGAAAAGCTTCCATTGTCAAAAGGAAATATAATAACCTTTCCTGCAAAGAGGCCAGGTGCCCTGTAGTAACAAGCGTGGTGACGGAGCGGCGAGTGGTCTCTGACGGCTTTGCCTTGGTGATTTTGCTGGGTTGCAGGTGAGACGCTAACAAGCCCGTGCTAGGGAGAGGCTGGGTGCACCACACTGTCTCCCACAGTGGAGCGGTGCTGTGGGGAAACTGCTGGAAGCCTTGGGAAATACAATAAGCTTGATCTCTCATGTGGGAAAGTCCATGGTGTTTAATAGCTTCATAAAGTGGCATGCTTTTGTCTCGGTATATAAAGTCCCCAGTAAATTCTTACATTACCACCATTATAAAACGCAGCAACGGAAACGTTGAGCTGTGCTATGTGATCCCCAGTGGCAAAGGTTACGAAGAAGCAAAATTCATAATGACTTCCAAGAAAATACTATTAGAGTGTAATTTAAGGAGGCTTTGCGGCCGTAATTTTCAGCGCGATGCAAAACGTGCTTTCGTGACACACACACCCCACCAAAACGGTAACACTTCCCGAGGAAAATTGACAAGAACAAGAAAGAGGAAAGGTCAGGAGGGAAATGAAGAGTGTAAACGTTTGCGACGATTGGCTCTGCAGCAAGAGTTCCAGAAAGGAGACCACATGTTGCTCGATAGGAATCTGGGGTAATGCGGGAGGTTCTGCTCTCCGTTCTGCAAGGACACTGCTTTCTGCTCGCTGTCATTCAGTGCATACCTGGACCCTATGCCCGGAGGCCGGGACTGGCATTTCTGTGGAATCATCATGGCTCCTGCTCGTACGCGGTGGACTCTCATCTTGATCTGGAGCCCCGCCCGTCACTCAGACCTGTGCGACAGTGGGAATCTGGATTTTCCCCAGGTCCCGTCCCCAGTTCGGGAGTGTGCATCAGTGTCACTGCGTGGTGGGGACAGTCAGTGGGGAAGAGGGCACAAACTCTCCAAGGGGATACTAAATGGAGCAAATTCTCCACCACCCGCTAACTTGGGCGGCGGGGTGTTCTGGTTATCTAACTGCTCACCTTAATATGCCATTAGCCGAAATGCATCCATTTTCTGGGAGATAAAAGACGATAATATGTATTTAATATCGAATTAAAGACTCAATACATTCCACAAATGTAGAAAGTACATTTTATCCGCTAGTCTTAGCACAGGGGTTGACAGTGTCTGTGAAGGACCAAATGGCAAATATTTGGGGCTTCACAGGCCGACAGTCTCTGGGTCTCCACTACTCAACTCAGCTGCTGTACAAACGAAAACAAATGGCATGGCTGTATTCCAATAAAATTTTATTTACGCAAACAGGTGGTGAGCTGGATTTGGCCAGTGGGCCACGGTTTGCCAACACGTGGTCTAGAAGAGCCCTGCCCGATAGAAATATAATGGGATCCACATAGGTAGTGTTAAATTTATACTGTAATAATGTTGTATGGTGACAGATGGTGACTACACGGTGCTGAGCACTGAGTCAAGTACAGAATTGTTGAATCAGTATGCTGTCCACCTGAAACTAATATAACACAGCATGTCAACTACGATAATAAAGAAACAAATAATTTTAAAAATGTAAAAGAAACACTTAAAGGGAACAAGTAAACTTAATTTCAATAGCATATTTTATTTAACCCAACATATCAAAAACTGCGGGTAGCCACCTAGTCCCCTTGGGGTCCCACTGAGAGCGCCCCTGTCAGCAGAATGGACACAGCCCCGGAGGAGGCCGAGGAGGTCTTAATGAGAGATGCAGGTGTAAAGGCAAGATGCTGCCCCCGCTTCAGGAAGCGGCGGAGCTCCTGGACCAGATTCCTTCCCAAAACCGAGGGAGAGAACTCCCTGGAAAAATCTCTCACAACTCCCTGCAAGGGGGGCGTGGAACATGCCATCCTGTGTGGTAGAATACTTCCTTAACTCCTAGGCCTGCAGTCCCGCCCCCGGTCACTGTC
>NC_058419.1:119391151-119558088 GCF_002201575.2 Neomonachus schauinslandi
GGGGGGGGGGGGGGGGGGGCCCGGGGGGGGGGGGGGGGGGGGGGGAGGTGGGGTGTTCACGTGCAAGGCGGGGGCGGCTCCCGATGCGTTTGGAAGAAGGATCCCACCTGTGCCGGCCAGCCCCAGATTTGTTGGCATTAGGATTGCAGACTTACCCCAAGGAAAGGGCAAAGAGGTGTGCCTATCAGAGGGACCATGCCCGTGGAACCTCCGGCTGGAGCCAGAAAGTGCTGGGTCTGGCAAGTGGCTGCCCACAGAGGTGGCTAGAGCCACAGCCCTGACCTTGAGCTGCAGGCAACGAGAGCTCTGAACGGCCTGGCACAGTACTGCCTTAAAAATGCTCAGGATCCGATCTCATCAAGGCCGTTGAAATCACTGCAAGAGACAAAAGTCACGACATTAGCTTGAACGGAATATTCAAGAGCTCGCTGCCCAGGAAGAGGGCGGCGTGCTGGTTAGCAGTTATCACGAAGAGTAAAAGAATTCGATCTGTATCCTGTGGGTCGAGACTCCTCCAATAACAGGGTCTCCATGAGTAGGATTTTCACTCCATGAAGACAGGAAATTGAAGTCTGCTATAATTATAAAGGCTTGAGAAACCGAAACCATGATGGAGAAAATTTTCCATATAATTGATAGCTGTAGCCTGACCGACGAGACAATTTCAGCTTGAATTACTGTTGAGAAAAAGAGAAGGAGCCCCTGACATCAGGAGCTAGCAGGCACTCCCAGCTAGGCCTGGGTGTTCTCCTCTCGAACAGGCACGGTTTCATAGAACCTCAACATCAGACAAGGCCACCCTGTGACCAGGATGAATGAAGACAACAACAAGACTCCTCCGTAAACATGTTGGGTCATAGACAAAACACGGACATTGTCCAAGCCACAAAATAGAAAGCCTCCCCCTCCCCTGGCTACTATGAGTGACTGCTGCTTCTTTATCAAGTACAGCCTTGGCCTTGTTCTCATCTTCCCTCCTCCTAGTTGAGATTTATTGCAATACCCAAGCCCAGAATTAGCCCTGCTTCCTGAGATCGTGCCATCCAGAGCAAAGTCTTGCTTCCTTACACCCTCCCCAGAGTCAAGCAATAGAAGTTCAAATCCTCTGCATAGGCCAGGGGAGGTCAGGTGCTTTCCCTGCATCAGGGTAAACTAAGGCATCGGTACCTAAGAAGAGAAATAATTAAGGATTTACATGGTCACAGTATCCATGGCAATGACTCAGTCACCGCTAACTGAGGATGGGGAGTCAGGAGCTGGGTAACCATTGTCTCCTGAGCTGTATGCCTGGCGTACATTAGCTACCTTGATCCTCAGAGCAACTTCCCAAGGAAGACATGGTGTCCACTTCATCCTGCGTAACTGGACATCCACTTGCCCAAGGTCCAACACGAGGTGACAGGGAATTTGATCCCAGAGTCAATTGCCTGGGAGCCCCATGGCTCCGGGAGTTCCCATGGCTCTTAGAGTATGTGACTCCCATCACCCCACATGACAGAGGAAGCAGGGTGATTGGGGGCAAAGGCATGAAGGGAGAGAAGGCCAGATAACTGTGGGAGAATGTCTCAGGCCCTGTGTTTGGTTTCAAGCACAGAAACTCAACTCTGGGGACACCTGGGTGGCTCAGTCGGTTAAGCGTCTGCCTTCGGCTCGGGTCATGATCCTGGGGTCCTGGGATCGAGTCCCGCATCGGGCTCCCTGCTCGGCGGGGGGTCTGCTTTTCCCTCTGCCTCTGCCGCTCCCCCTGCTTATATGTGCTCTCTCGCTCTCTCGCTCTGACAAATAAATAAATAAAATCTTAAAAAAAAAAAAGAAACTCAACTCTGGAGATCTTAAAGAGAAGAGGAATGTATTTGGAAGTTTATAGTACAGCTGAGCGACTCAATGCGACGGCTCTAGAAACACGCCCAGAAAACCGCGGGATGCGAGGTTAGGAAACAGGAAGGGTTTGGGAACTGACGGCAAGCCTGGTGCATACAGCCTGCTGATCCGATTTCCTTTAGCCCTCTTCGCATGCTCGGCTCAGCCTCTTGCCAGCCAAGGCCCCTCAGCTCGGGAAGCCTGGGCCGGGGTGCCCAGAGGGCTCTGAGGGCGATGGAGTGTAGTCACTGTGCTCGAGGGCCTCACAAGCTCCCAGGGGAGCAATAATCCTGCCAGGACAACAATAAAAGCAGTAGTGGGGTAACAGCGCCCATAAAATGCTAATGGAAGTAACAAAAAGGTAGCAATTAGTTCCACAAGAGGAGCGCCCACGGGAGAGCTTTGTAGAAGTGTCCATATTGCCTGAGAAATGTTCTATTTCCTCACCTTTTGGAATCTCAATTCCCAAACCAGATCAGGGAGTGTAATTTCTTTTTTTTTTTTTTTTAAGATTTTATTTATTTATTTATTAGAGAGCAAGCGAGAGAAACAGCATGAGAGAGGAGAGGGTCAGAGGGAGAAGCAGGCTCCCCGCTGAGCCGGGAGCCCGATGTGGGACTCGATCCCAGGACCCTGGGATCATGACCTGAGCCGAAGGCAGTCGCTCAACCAACTGAGCCACCCAGGCGCCCGGGAGTGTAATTTTTAATCTCGCCACTGAAAAGAACCCCTGGCATGGTGTGGGGTGCGAGCCAGTGCCCAGGATGATAGCCCTCTTTCCCTGGGCCAGACTATAGGCCAGCACCCTGCCCGACACACGGAAATCACCAGCGAGGGACACAACACGCAACGTTCCTCCTTCCCGGCTGGCCTAGGCGCACTACGGGAAAAAGAAAGATCTATTATGAACCACTGGCATTTCACGCATTTTGTTTAATTCCCCGATTAATACAATGCAAACTAGCTCTCTTCAAGCCCACTACTTTCGTTGCCAACAGCTCTGTCTTTCAGTAGTTTAACGAAATTTCATGGAATTGTTTTATCTACACCAAGAAACTAAGGACTTTGGAGTTTTGCCTGTAAGATGATTTAATTAGTATACTTTAATCACTTAAATCATAATGTCCTTATTTTAAATTCTTTAAACTCGTACGTGAAGTTCCTTTTGGAAACCAGATACTCCGGGCTGTTTCATGGACTATTACCTTTACTGCTGCAGAAGTTGAAGCCCTTGCAATTACGTTGGTGGGAAGCGTGATTCTCCACAGAGGGGGTCAGCTCCTCCCAAGTAGGAGGGGGAGGGTCCGCATCACTTGGGGGGGCTTTTCCCTGGCACATGTGTCCCCAGGAAATTCTCATTCCCCTGCTTCTGGTGGAGTGCCTTGCCAGAGTACATTCCTGTTGTTTTGAGGAGGGTGTATGGATATTCCCCCAAAGAATGGTGGGAACCGTTGTTTTAGGGAGACAGGCCTGAGAAATGTTTTTCCGGTACTGGATGTGCACACCTTGATGGAGTGCTTGCAACAAGGTCCAGTTCTCGACCTTTCCTGAAGTAGGATGTCTGATGGATGGTGAGAACATCAGCCCCCACCCTCCAAACAGCAGCTTCTCTACAGACACCTTTTAAGTCAATACTCCCCTCTGTAATAAAATTCATGGAATATTTCCCATCCTTGTCATCTTTATTTTTTATTACGACTTCCTTTTGGACACTTTATATTCATTGTTCTCCTTTTTAGTATTCATCATGGACTCAGCCTTCCAAAGACACAACTGTCTGGTAAAAACAAATATTTTATACGCCCCCTGTTTTCCCCTGAGGGAGGATATGATATCCAATACTCACAAAATGCTCTTTTTTAAAAAAATTTTTATTGTTATGTTAATCCCCATACATTACAACATTAGTTTTTGATGTAGTGTTCCATGATTCATTGTGCATAACACCCAGTGCTCCATGCAGAACGTGCCCTCCTCAATACCCATCACCAGGCTAACCCATCCTCCCACCCCCCTCCCCTCTAGAACCCTGTTTGTTTTTCAGAGTCCATCGTCTCTCATGGTTCATCTACCCCTCCGATTTCCCCCGCTTCATTCTTCCCCTCCTGCTATCTTCTTCTTTTTTTTTTTCTTAAATATATTGCATTATTTGTTTCAGAGGTACAGATCTGTGATTCAACAGTCTTGCACAATTCACAGCGCTTACCAGAGCACATACCCTCCCCAATGTCTACCACCCAGCCACCCCATGCCTCCCACCCCCACCACTCCAACAACCCTCAGTTTGTTTCCCGAGATTAAGAATTCCTCATATTAGTGAGGTCATATGATACATGTCTTTCTCTGATTGACTTACTTCGCTCAGCATGACACCCTCCAGTTCCAGTGTCTATCACCCAGTCACCCCTTCCCTCCCACCCCACCCCCCACTCCAGCAACCCTCAGTTTGTTTCCTGCGATTAAGAATTCCTCATATCAGTGAGATCATATGATACATGTCTTTCTCTGTTTGACTTATTTTGCTCAGCATAATACCCTCCAGTTCCATCCACGTCGTTGCAAATGGCAAGATCTCATTCCTTTTGATGGCTGCATAATATTCCATTGTATATATATACCACATCTTCTTTATCTACACAAAATGCTCTTTTAATGGAAAATAGAATTAGAAGCCCAAATCTACATGTGTGCTAGTAGTTGGCTTCCAGGTCACTTTAGTGATAGAGCTAGAACAATTTTTTTATTTTTGGTCACGACTTCATATGGTTATTTCCAATATAATGGTAATACTAATAAATCCCTTCTAAAACTTTTGTCTGCATCTAAATGTTTCATCCTCATTTTTGGTACAGTGTAACAAGTCAAACTGTTAACTCCTTTCCCACACTGTCATCATATCCCTTCTCTCTAGAATTCTCCGTATGTCTTTTTGACCGCTATTTTGTAATCTCTCTTTTGACCTGTATGTGTCTTTCGGGAATTATAATATCTACCTCACTGGGTTGTTTTCAGGACTCAATGAGATGGTATAAGTGAATTTTTCAGGTAAACCGTCTTTTTTTGATGAGCGCACTGATGTACAAAAGCAATCGAATAGCTTTCACAGAAGTAAAACTGGGAAGAAGACATATTCCAGTTGAAGTTAAATACTTTTGAATCTACCTGTGGCTAGTCCTGTATGTAATCCCTTTTCTCTCTGTTCGTGTGTGTGTATCAAGCTTGAAACACATAATGAGATGTGACACCTGGCCCATCAAAATACACTGTACTTCAATAGCACAGTTTTTAAACAAAGCGAGCTCTGTGTCCTTACGACAGGTAGACAAAATAAGCTCTGAAGTCATTTTCAGTCGTAACCATCTATGATCATAGGACTGTAGGTTTGCCTCTTTCTCGAGACGTTAATATTTCTTTACTTAAAAAATTCATTTTCAGGAGGAGACCATAAGGAAAGGAAGGAGCAAAAGGTAGAAGCTTAGGAAGTCAAGGAGACTTCTTGGAAAGAAGAGTGGCAAGGTCTCGTTTGTGTGCACAGGTAACAATGAGATGACACATCAGTGCTTCCTTTAGCCTGGATTTTATTTGAAAATATTTTTAACCCTATGTTTTAAAAGATACGGAATCAATGTAATACACCACATTGAAATAATGAAAAAAAAAAAACCCCACATGATCATCTCTATTGATGCAGAAAAAGCATTTGACAAAATTCAACACACTTTTATGAGAAAAACATTAAAAAAACTAGAAATAAAAGAAAATAATTTCAACATAATAAAGGCCATATGTGAAATACTCACAGTGAACACCATACTCAATGGTGAAAGATTGAAAACTTTTCCTCTACGATCAGAAACAAGGCGGTGGGGGGAGCCCATTTTTACCACTTCTATTCAATATAGTACTAGAAGTCCTAGCTAGAGAGATCAGGTAAGAAAAAGAGATAAAAGACATCCAAACTGGATAAGAACGACAGTATCTCTGTTCGCAGATGACATGACCTTGTATATAGAAAATCCTAAACATTCCTTGAAAAATTGGTAGAACTAATAAATGAATTCAACAAAGTTGTCCAGTACAAAATCAACATGCAAAAATCAGTTGTGTTTTTATATACTAACAATGAACAACTTGAAAAGGAAATTAGAAAAATAATTCCACTTACAATAGCATCAAAAGGAATAAAATACTTAGGAATAGACTTAAGGACCTGAAAGATTTTTACACTGAAAACTACAAAACAATGCACAAAGAAATTAAGGAGGACACAAATAATTGGAGACACATCCTGTGTTCGTGGATTGAAAGACTTAACATTGTTAAGATGGCTACACTCAGCGATCTACAGATTCAGTGCAATCCCTATAGAAATCCCCCTGATTTTTTTTGAAGAAATAGAAAAATCTATCCTAAAATTAGTATAGACTCTCAAGGGTCCCTAAATAGCCAAAACAGTCTTGAAAAAGAGGAACAGATTTGGAAACATCATACTCCTTGACTTCAAAATATATTATGTAAGCTACAGAAATCAAAACAGTGTGGTACTTGTGTAAAGACAGACAAATAGACGAATGGAATAGAAAAGAGCCCAGAAATAAACCCTTGCATAGACAGTCCAATGATTTTTTTTTTTTTAAAGATTTTATGTATTTGACAGAGAGAGAGACAGCGAGAGCGGGAACACAAGCAGGGGGAGTGGGAGAGGGAGAAGCAGGCTTCCCGCGGAGCAGGGAGCCCGATGCGGGGCTCGATCCCAGGACCCTGAGATCACGACCTGAGCCGAAGGCAGACGCTTAACGACTGAGCCACCCAGGCACCCTCCAATGATTTTTTTAAAAGAGTGCCAAGACTATTCAATGGGAGGAAAGACAGTCTTTTCAATCAATGGTGTTGGGAAAATTGGATATCCACATGCAAAAGAATAAAGTTAAGCCCTTATATCATATACAAAAATTAACTCAAAATGGGTCAAAGACTTATAAACATAAGAGCTAAAACTATAAAACTCTTAGAAGAAACCATGAAAGGAAAGCTTCACAGCACTAGATTTGGCAATGATGTTTTGGATATGACACTGAAAAAAAAAAAAAGAAAAAACAGACAAATGGGCGTACATCAAAATTCAAAACTTTTGTGCATCGAAGTCCACCATCAACAGAGTGAAAAGGCAACCCATGGGATTGGAGAAAATATTTGCAAATCATCTCTCTGAAAGAGGGTTAATATCTAGAATTTATGAAGAAGTCCTACAAGTCGACAATCAAAAAACCCAATTAAAAATGAGCAAAGGACTAGAGTAGACATTTCTCCAAAAATATAAAAATGGCCAACAAGCATATGAAAAGATGCTCAACATCACTAATCATTGGGGAAATGCCAATCAAAACCACAATGAGATATCATTTCCCATCCATTAGGATGGCCATTATGAAAAAAAAAAACACAGAAAGTAACAAGTGTTGGCAACACATAGAGAAATTGGCACCCTCCTGCATTGCTGGTAGGAATGTAAAATGGTGCAGCTGCTGTGGATAGCAACATGGCAGTTCCTCCAAAAAGTAAAAATAGAAGGACCATCTGTTCCAGCAAGTCCGCTTCTGGGTGTATACTCAAAAGAATTGAAAGCAGGGACTTGAATATGTATTTGTACACCTATGTTTAGAGCAGCATTATTCATAATAGCTAAAAGGTAGAGGCAACTAAAGTGCCCATCGATGGATATATGGATAAAGAAAATGTGGTCTATACACTCAATGGAATATGATTCACCCTTAAAAAGGAAGGAAATTCTCACACCTGCTACAACATGGATGAACCTTAACGACATAATGCTGAGTGAAATAAGCCAGTCACAAAAAGACAAGTACTATATGATTCCACTTGTAATGAGGTACCTGGAGTAGTCACTTTCATAGAGACAGAAAGTAGAATGGTGATTGTCAGAGGCTGGGAGAGGGGAGAATGAGAAATTAGTATTTAATGAGTACAGTTTCAGTTTGGAAAGATGAAAAGAGTTCTGGAGACGGATGGTAATGACGGTCACACAACAATGTGAATATATTCAATGCCATTGCAGTATGCACTAAAAATGATAAATTTTATGTCATATATATTTCACCCCAATAAAGATATGGAATTAATGAGTTCTACCATTTGAGATGCTCTTGAAATATTAGCCAATATGTGAAACTATTAAATATAGTGTCCTTTCACATACATCTTGACCAAATACAGAAATACACACATCTTCAAGAGGCCAAATTCATTCTGGGTAGATTTAGAGAATGACCCAATCAAGATTTATTCAAACTCCAGCAATCTGATATACATATTAAGTGTGTATTTGATTTTTTTTTTTTCTGGAGTCCATGGTTTAAATCAGATTCTCAAAGAACTAAGACACCGTAACATTTAAGGATGCTTGAAAGCATTGAGACCTTTAGCTGTGACTAAAATGTAATCACTAAGCTGACAGCAGAACTCACATGGAAATGAGGAATCAGGTGAGGAGAAGAAGATGAGAGCAGACCCTGGGGCAGGACAACCGAACATGGCGTCTCCCGGTTCCCATACAGATATTCAGTCCTGGTCTCAAAGTTCTGCTGTGTATGGAAAGGCAAACACAGAACCTTGGCTTCATACTGAAAGCATGTGTATGTGATTAGGACATATTTGCTGGGAAAAGACCCCGGTTGTTTCAGTTTTTATTTCATTTGCCTGATTATAATTAGTTTTAGCTTATTATTGAGTGGTTATGGCATAGATTTTTCACATTGCTTTTGAATGAAAAGAACGCATAAAACTCTTACCGTGAGAACTTCTTGGTATTTGTTTGGAAGTCTTTGATTTTCAAACTGTGTTTGGATAAGATTGTGAGATGGTATTTCAGAAGTACACAGGGAGGGAAGGAATAGCAAAGCCAGGTCTCCAGACTCCCAACCCATCTCCAAGCAAAGTAGTTTTGCTTCTATCTGTCTTACACATGTGTATTTCCCTGGAAAATATTATTAATGTTTCTGAATTATACAAACTCCATCAAGTATCAAGTCTGTAGTAGTCAGTAGAAACTAGATTATACTACAGTAACAAACAGCCCCCACATCTCAGTGTTTCACCCAACAAAAATATCATTCTCTTTCTATATTACCTGTCCAACATAAGTTTGCGTGGGTTTATGCCCATTGAAGTCCCTCAGGAAACCAGGCTGAAGGACACCCCATCTGGACATTCTTCTGTGATAAATAAGATAAGCAAAGGGTAAATGTTAAATCACATATGGACTCTTAAAGCATATCCTCTCGGGGCGCCTGGGTGGCTCAGTTGTTAAAGCATCTGCCTTCGGCTCAGATCATGGTCCCAGGGTCCTGGGATCAAGCCCCGCATTGGGCTTCCTGCTCTGCGGGAAGCCTGCTTCTCCCTCTCCCACTCCCCCTGCTTGTGTTCCTCTCTCGCTGTGTCTCTCTCTGTCAAATAAATAAATAAAATCTTTAAAAATAAAAAAAAAAGCATATCCTCTCATTTTCTTCACCGATGCAAGTCATCTGACCACACCTACCTTAGAGCAATTAAAGGAGTGACATCCTATGGCATGCCAGGAAAGAGAGGAGAATGTTTGTGATAGCACTAAAAACCTCCATGATATCTGTATTACTTATAAACGTGTGAGAAATGTTTTATAAAAAGATTAATAGGAGTTTACTTAAAGTTCTGTTTGGGTTTACCTAATCTCAGAGGAAGAGGAAAATCCATATCAGGACTTTTCCTACAAAATATTATTTTATTTTATTTTATTTTTGGAAAAAGAAAGGTTAAGAAGTCAAACTAATCATATTTAGGAATCAGGCAAAGAGGACATATTGTTGTAAAGTGTATTCCACATTAGTGATAACTTTGTACCAGCCAGCATAACCTAGTCAGAAGACTGCAATAATTTGCTGAATTCATCTCCCTGAATTAGATAAAGCAGTCGAGCCACAAATAAAGGGACTCACCCTTCCACCTTGCACTCCTCTGACTGGGCCGGAGGAGAAAATAGACCAATGAGAGGACAGAACCTGTGTGGAAGGGAGGGGCCTGTGAAGAAACCACCCCCCCACACCCCCCTCCTTCTTGCGATAGACGGGAGTGGGGGTGGGACACAGAGAGGAGGCAAAGGTCTGAAGCCCAGGCCGCTGGAATCGCGGTTTTACATCCACCGTATTCCCATGCTTCCCTGAGACCCAATTCTCCTTTTCTCTGGCTTTTCTCAGACAAGAAAGAGAAGGGCAGACCCTCATGACCCAACCGTGGAACCCGAGGAGATTAATACCACAACACTGTAAGCCACATCCTAAAGGAAAGAGTGACTCATCTATTAAAGAATCCTATCACGGAGCCAAAGTGGGAGCCGAGTAATAGGCTTCTTCCCCAAGCCCACCTCCCTTTTCAGTGCTCTTTGTGCTAACAGCATAATTCGGTGGAAACATGACACGTGCAGTTGGTCTTGTGAGTACTTAAATAGGCTGCCTTTAAATGCCTCGAGGTAGTACCTAAGTATGATGCAAAGTACCAACATGGCGGGTAGCACTTAAATACGGCAGTTTGAATGTTCTTATTAGCCTCCACTCCTTCCTACAATCCTCGGGTAAGGCAGCTCCTGTGCCCCCCCCCATTCTATTGTAGATAACATTTCTACAACTTGAAAGTGGTTGACTCAGCTTCTCATTAAAGACAGTGAATTAGAATACACATGTGTATCTCTTCCCCTTCCTGCAATCCTGTCCTTACCTCCCATGGCTGTAAATACATTTAAAAACAAAAGGCAGAAACCCAGGACAACAAAGAAAAAGAGAGGAGATAATAGGAACAAAATTTCAGCAGCTGGTGAGCAGATGGATATGCTAATTGATTTAGCAGGCCCAGGAAAGTGGGAACCTAAATCAGCAATGGAGAAAGCCAAGGGAAAAAAACGGTATTAGAGAACCCCCAAAGGCTCAGGAATTGATTGGCTCAGATACTGCAGCAAAAATTTTAAAAAAAAAAAAAAAGTGCGAATGTGGAGCTAATGATAGAAGGGTTAGTGGCATGTTTATTTAAGAAACAGTTAAACTTTGGGATCCTCCGGACAACTAAGGATTTGATGTCCTCTAAACCCAGAACGAAAGCATATGCTTATGCTTAGGAAAGAGAGAGAACTTCTACCCTGGGAGACACCAGGTAGAGTTAAGGCAGTGCTTCTCAGGTTGAGGTGCCTGCCCCACAGGGGACATTTGGCAATTCGGGGAGACGTTTTTGTTTATCACACTGAGGGGGGTGGGATTGATGCTACTGGCATCCGGTGGGTAGAGACCAAGGATGCTGTTAAACATCCACAACAAAGAGCTGTCCCGCCCCAAATGTTAATAGAGCCAAGGTTGAGAAACTCTAGGTTAGGGCAAGGAGTCCACGTTGGAAAGAGCGATTTTAATAAACATATATATTCTAAATCCTGAGGCCCCAACGCTAACCTTCTCCCTGTTTCCCACACTCGACTCCCGATTCTGCTAGCTGTGCATGCTCCTACTAGGCAGGGCTGTGGGAGTCCCCTCAGAGCGATCTCTTCCATCTGAGAGGAAGACGTCTGCAGATACTGACATCAGAAGGTTCTAATCCCTCTAGAATGAAGCCCGTAGCAAACCACTCCACCCGTGTGCTCAGAGCTTTCTGCTGTCCGGGTGTCCCTCTCACACCCACACAGTCAAGGACTGATAGATTTTGAGGGAAGCAGCGTGCAACATAAGAGGAAGAAAAAGCTGGGGCCCCTGGGTGGCTCAGTCGGTTAAGCGGCTGCCTTCGGCTCAGGTCATGATCCCAGGGTCCTGGGATCGATACCTGCGTCGGGCTCCCTGCTCAGCGGGAAGCCTGCTTCTCCCTCTCACTCTGCTGCTCCCCTTGCTTGTGTTCTCTCTCTATCTCTGTCAAATAAATAAATAAAATCTTAAAAAAAAAAAAAGAGGAAGAAGAAGCGATGTGGAGCAAAAGAGGCTATGCAAGGGGGTAGGCAAATTCAAGGATGTTAATATCCTTGGGGAAAAAACCAGACGGTATCACATGCACGAAACAAGGACAGATGTTTTGAAAAAGCACCACTCAGAGACTAAGAATAACGGCCTTTCGAGATTACAATAGAACAGCTGAAATGAAAGACTTGAAGTACTGGAAGGGAAATTGAGCAGATCTGCCACAAAATTGCCTTAAAAGACGAAGTTAAGGAATATGGGAGAAGAAAGACATGATAAAAGGGAGGGGAAGGGGACACAACAACGGAGAGACAAAATTCAAAAACTAGGGGTTGCCAAAGTAGAGGACAATACAAATGCGGAATTGAAAATTATCAAAGAAACAATTCCAAAAAAATTTCCTGGGAACAAGAGGTTTGATCGTCCGCCTTGTAAGGCTCCCCCACAGTGTGTCCAGTGTAATGTTTGACAGTTGACTCACCCCAAGATACCTCATCATGAAATATAAGGCCACCGAGCACCAAGAGAAGATGGTCAGAGTTCTAGAGAAAGGAAAGAAAAAGGAACAATGTTCACACAAATGATCAGGAATCAGAACAGCATTAAACTTCTTGGCAGCGCCACCAGAAGCTGAGAGCGACTAAAGCAATGACTTCAAATTTCTGAGGGAAAATGACCCCCGGCATAGAATCCCAGAGCAAGGTAACACTATCAGTCAAAGGTAAAGACATTTTCTGCTGCACAGTGTCTCAAAAAAATTATTTCCCGTGCATCCATTCTCAGGAACCAACCAAGGGATGCGCTCTACCACAGAAAGGAAAAAATCAGAAAGGAGGCAGAGGAAACAAGGCATGGGAGCCAGGCGTACAGGGGAGCCTGAAGATTCTGGGGAAAGGAGACCCCGGGGTGGTGGAGAGACAAGGCAGGCAGAAGCTCTGGGAGAGGTTTTCCTAAGAAGCTGAACTGGATAGACTTCCTGGAAGTGTTCAGAAGCAGTAAGAGGAGAGATTTAAAGCCAAGGTGGTGCCTGCGAATGCATCTGATACGTCCAGAGAAAACCAAGCCAATAAAATAAAAAGTGAAATAAAATAAAAAGCTTAAAATAGAATAAAATAAAATAAAAAGCTTATTTCTACCCCCAGAGAGAGCAGTTGGGTGGGCCGGCATTACCTCGTCACAATCATGCAAACTGAATCTTGGTCGGACCGAAGTTATAGCATGACTGTACTTCCAGGATTGGAGGCTAGGAGGCGTGCGTGTGGGTGGCAGAGGCAAGTGGGTGGCGAGTCGCGGAGAGCTCAATCCTCAGTCTCCAAAATGGAAGCTGATGGGTAATGCAGAAATCAAAAAATGAAGAAGTAGCAATATACGCACACAACCTAGAGGCATGAGGATCAATTTCCAAAGAGTTAAGGTTGTTGCCTTTGGGGAGCAGGAAATAAGTGAGGAGAGGGGGTAGCGGAGTGCTGCTTTTTCAAATCAAGCCCGCGGAACCATTTAACCCCTTAAACTGCGTGCTTGCATACCTTGCAGAAAAATAATAACTAGATCTTAAAGGAAAGGCATTTGGTGTGCATTTGGTGCCAGACACTGCACTAAGCTATTTGGGGACCCCAGTGATTAATAATGTGTAGTCCCAAAACGTCCCAGGGGAGGTAAGACACGCAAATAAATAGCCACAAGTGTGACGAGCCATAAAAAAGGGAAGAATTCCTTCCTACTTGGGATGGGAGCTTGAAAGTAGGGCTATCTGTGGCAGTTCTGTGGAGGACCTGGAAGGGTGTGGGTGGACGTTCTCCGGCTGGGGTGAAGATAAAATGAAGGGTATGCAGGGAGGGGCAAGGACGGATGCCGAAGGGCACTCAGACTTGGTAATGAGATGGATGTCCTTGCCCCCCAATATTACGAGGCCTCACCCATCTCAAGTTTACGATGAGTGGCTTGGACTGTCATCCAATCTGAACCGAGTTTGTGGGTTTGGGACTGAGTTCGTTGATTTTCAAACGGGCCATCAGGAAACCAAGAAATAAATGAATGCTGCAGGAGAATCAACAAACATCCCAGTTGAAACCCTGACCTCTGCAGATCAAAGGTGAAGGCAGATCAGGCTCCTGGCGACTTCATTATATACATAGAAGATTCCAATCCTAAGGTCCTGCCGGACACAGAACCGACACAAATACTTTTTTTCTCAATGAACTAATTTTCTTTTTTTTTTTCTTTCTTTCTTCTTCTTCTTCTTCTTCTTCTTCTTCTTCTTCTTCTTCTTCTTCTTCTTCTTCTTCTTCTTCCTCTTCTTCTTCTTCTTCTTCTTCCTCTTCTTCTTCTTCTTCTTCTTCTTCTTCTTCTTCTTCTTTTTCTTCTTCCTCTTCTTCTTCTTCTTTTGTAAATCCTTTTTCCTGAAATCATACGTTTCCCGGGAAATCACATTTCATCAAATTCATGGTTGTCTTTTTCACATGACACAGATTACGGATCCCAGGTAAGAGAACTTGCCAAAATTCTAAAGGCTGTTATTGCTGTCCTGTGTGTTGATGCTGAAATTACAGGGAATGGAAAATTGATAGTAACAAAAGCTAAAAACAAACAAACAGCCTTCCTTTCTATATTTTGTCAAGATAAATGTGTGCCTATTCCTTATAATAAAAGTAACATGAGCATTGGAACAAACACCCAACACTCTAGAAGAGCATAAAAAGGGTAGACAAAGAAGGCTGATGACCAAAGTCCTAGAGCCCAGCAAGAATGACAGCATGTGACGTGTTGTCCCAGGCACTTTTATATGCATGCGCATATATTTTTAAAACAAAATTGGAATCATTTAATATATTCTGTTTGGCGAGCCACTTTTTTCACAGGGCAAACATTTTCCCTGTCAGTTCGCTCCTGGTTTCTCGACAAAGAAAATATATAACAGGCCGACTTCTCTTCAGTGAGTGAATCTTAAAAATTTCCCCTTATTTATCTGATTGCTGAATCTTCCACCCCACAGAATAGGGAAAGATGCTGTAATGGCTACGTTTCTTAGCTGGAAATTAAGAGAGTTCATCAAGAGGGTCCATCTGCTTGGATATAAAGTGAAGGCTTGGAAGAGTGTCTCAGAGAGCGGTTCTGGGAAGGGAGAAGGCCAGCCTTGGAGTCAGGGGTGTAGATCTTCAGCTCGCCCTTTACTAGCCAGGGCCCCCGTGCCAGCCACTTAACTTCACTAAGTGTCACTGTCCTCCTCGGGATAAAGGGACTGGAACGAACTCTCTTGAACAGGCTGTTTGGGGGCAGTTTCTGGCCGGGTCCCGAAGCTGAAGACAATAAATGAGCTAGACTATCCAGGGAGGATTTGCTAAGTGGTTCCAAGCGGACTCTGGGACCCTTGCTCATTGCCTGCCACCTGCCTGCACGCGGGGGAAGCCGGGCACTGAGAGAAGGGAGCAGCCCGTAGAAAGAAGAGAGAGGGTCACGAGTTTGCTCTGGTCCCCTTTGGGAGGGCGGTCAGCGTGCGGTCTCTGCCTGCTGCAAGAGTAGAAGCCAGCCTCGGGGACTCTGATCCTGCCCCTGTCCCAGCATCTGGGCCACAGAGACTGGTGCCTGACTCTTGCCTGGGCAAGTTCAAAGGTGAGAAGACAAGTCAGAAGCTGCGGTGGTTGGCACAGCCCACACCTCCAGAGCCTGGCGGGGAAAGGGGTTAAGTTTTCCCGGGGCTGAGTGGGTGATGCTGAAGGTGGCCCCCCGGGGCCAACCGCCAACAGACATGCCTGCCAGGGTGAGAAGGCCCCACCACAGAGCGGCTGTGAGGTAAGCGAGAGAGAGGATGGTTGGAGTGGGGAAGCTGGGAGGAGCCTGAGGTCCCGGGGGGGCAGGTGGCCCACATCCCACAAAAGCACCACACGGGAGAAAGAGCCAGCTTTTGCACGACTGCCCGATGAGGCTCCCACACCAGACTGTGAGGTCACGGGACCAGGAGAAGGCTCTGCTCCCCGATCTCCCTCCCTCCTCCAGCTGGACCCTGGAGGAGGCAGACGCTTCAGGGAGCAGAGGCGGGAAAGGCTGAAAATAGGTTTCACTAAGGTTTCCAAGCTGGGCGTGCGGAGCAATGGGAAAGCTGAGAGCCTTTGAAATGTTTGCTCTTGAAATATCAGTTTCGATTGGACCAGACTTCTTAATAGCTAAGAATGAGACTTGTTCTGCTGCCCAGAAGAAACAAAACAAAACAAAACAAAACAAAACAAACCCTCCAAAACTAGGGGTTCTGCCTGAGATATGATCTGGTGGGACAGGGTGAGGAAGATAGATTTAGGGGCAGTGAGAGGAGGACATAGAATTGTTCCCTGAGGAAACCCTACGCCATTCAGCTCAGGGCTGCACCTTCATATGCCCGTGCATCCCCTGGGCCTCGTGAAAATGCAGATTCTGATTCAGGAGGTCTAGGACCAGAATTCTGCATTGCTAAGAAGCTCCTGGGTGATGCCGGGATCGCTGGTCCATGGAGCACATTTTGAACAGCAAGAGTCTAGACCGAAGGTCTACAAACACCAGCCAATGGGCCCAAGATCCACCCCACTGCCTATTTTTATAAGTAAAGTTTTATTGGCACATAGCCTCGCTCACCCTTTTATGTTTTGTCAATGGCTGGTTTCATGCTACAATGCAGAGTTGAGAGAGACTGTATAGCCCACAAAGCCGGAAATATTTATAATCTGGCCCTTTATGGAAACAGTTTACCGACTCAGGTATGTGACCTACAAGTCTGTCGAACATCGGAGGTAGTAGTGTCATGAAATCCATAAAGAGCCTCACACATATTGCATGGTAAGGTTCTGCAATCCCAAACATGTTTTTTAAAAGGAGCTGATAAAAGGGAAGGTAATAAACCCAGAAGACTAATAAAAGAAAAAAGATGGTCAAATATGGGATCAATCATCTGCTAGAACAGCCCCCTCACCTCTACCCATAGAGCAAGGGGATTTCTTGTCATACTTAATAAGGTATTTCTTTTACAAAACCCATGGGTGTCTTGGTGGCCTAACCAAAATGGTGGCCCAAGGATCAAGCCCTCTGCCTGTCTCCTCTTATGAGTACCCTCTCCCTAGTTTCCACTCCAACTTGGCCATTTAGGAAACAAAACTCCTTGATTGCTGTGTGGAGATTTGAATGGGTCTTGTTTTTTTCCAACGAGCTCAGTGTAACATACATCAAGGGTCTGTCTCTGTAAGATCTTTAAATGGAAGTGCCTTTTGTTTTCTCCAGCTCCCCATCAGTTAATCTCTAAATTCACATATGATTTGGGGAGACATGGGACTTTGAGAGCCTACAAAAGAATGTGCCAAATTTGGGATGAATCATGATGCTGATGAAGGTGATTTAGGCCTAACCAAGACTTAAGAGATAGACATTCCAATACAAATACTAGAGAAAGACCATGTATTTGTCAACAATTTCTTCAGAGTGGCAATTCTCCCAAAATGAAAGGGGTCCTTCTCAGTAAAATGTGGCTAGTACTCTCTGCAGTTAACACCCTGTTGTTATTAGATCCAACAGACATGCCCTTCCTGGCCATTGGAAAATTCTCCAGTCACTTAACATTTTGTAGGATGAATTTTTTTGACCATGGGCTCCCCTGATTTTAAAGGCTTGTGTTTGATCAGAACCAGGTGGGTATGATTTCAATTGGAGTTTTCTAAGTGATACCCCCCATGTCCATATACTTGGATATGGTATATGGGCTGTATGGTATATACTGTATATACCATAGATAGATAGATAGATAGATAGATAGATAGATAGATAGATAGATAGATAGATATAGATCATATATACTACTTTATTCCACAGGTAAGAAGGTAGGACTTTCTAGTCTCGTTCTGGCATCCGTAAGTAGCAGGCTGGAAGTGTCCATGCCTTTAGGACATTTTCATGCTCCTTGCCCCAGTCTAGCCCCTGCTGAAACTCGCAGGGACTCCTCATTGTTCTGATGCTAATGATATTATCCTACACACCTCTGGCCATTCTCTTTGAAGCATCCACATTTTCAGGTCCTCTGCCTCCCCTTTATTTTTCACTGTCTGAGGATGCTCTGAATGTGTTCATAATCCTGTTTTATAGTAGTTGGAAATAAGAGACAGAGCTCCAGTGACTTGCTCTAAGTCACACATCAAAGCAGGTACTCAATTAGAACACAGATCTCCAGGGTGTTTTGTTAAACTCTTCCCTTTATTAAATGTTACACATAATAAATTTCCAAGGCAGCACCATTCCTGGAATGTACAGTATACATTACCCAGGGCCCGGTGGAGTTAACTTTGCCACAGACGCCTTCAGACTCATTTCTGTGTTTGCTTCTCTGCTGGTGGGTTTTTAGAAGAAACATTAACTTTTTCACCAACATAAGAGAGAACATCATTTCCGAAAAACGATCTTTGAATGTGCCAGCTCCTTTTCCAAGTTTACCATCTCAGGGATGATTCTTTTCCAAAGAGCGCGTGAGCCCGCTAGAAACACTAGAACAAATTATCCAAATACGGAATTCATTTATTTAAATAAGCAAATGAATTTTTTTCTCCCGCAAAGCCTTTTAGTTTTTATGGGCAGTTTTCGTTATTAATAAGATGAAATTTGTTTAGTGGGCACCCTTTGACAAGCAGTGTGCTATGTACATTGTAGGAATTTATTTGTGTCTCACAAGCACCATTCAAACACACTATTGTCATCATCCACATTTCACAAATAAGAAGCTAAGGCTTTGAGAGGGCAAGTAAGTATCCAAAGTGGTGGGGCCAGGATTTGAACCCATGGAGTCAATCCCAGGCAGCCTGGAGGCAAAGTCCTGGCTCTCAGCTACCTCTGTATCCTTTTATCCTCTGGTCGTCACCAAATTTGCAAGTTGACGTTACTTTCAGGGACGGTTGTAATGATCTATTACCCCACAACAAACCACCCAACACTTAGTGGCTTTAAAAAACATGTATTACTATCTCTATGGGTTCTGTGGGTAGACTGGGTTCAGCTGATGGTTCTTGCTCGGAGTCTCATCTCAGTGATGGCTATCAGATGGAGGTTGGGCCTGGTGTCATCTGAAGGCTTGGCACTCACACGTGTGGTGCCTGGGATGGCTGGGATTATGGGAGCTGGTTGGTCACCCCTCTCTCTCCATGTGGCTTCTCCACATGCTAGCTTGGGCTTCCTCACAGCATGGTGGCAGTCTTCCCCACTAGCAAGCATTCCAAGAGAACCTGGCAAGGCTTCTTATGCCCTAGCCTTGGAAATTCCAGAATGTCAATTCCACCATATTATGTAGAAAAGCTCTCTTTGGACTATCGTTTTATTTTGAGGGAAACAGCTAATTATTTTCCAATAATTTGGGGATTTTTCTTTTTAACGGAAATAAAATAGAAACCAACCCTGAAAAGAGATTGGTTAACTTCTTAAAGATGATTCGTTTCATTTTTGTTGTTCTTTGTATGTGTAGATTTTCATTCCACCTCCGTTTCTAATCTTCTTAGTCTATCGGTGAGCAAGTTGAAGACATCTATCCAAACAGAGCTCTAAATTTCATCCCATCTCCAGAAACACCACCACCATGCCCATCGCCAACAATGAAACAACAGAAAGTTCTAAATTGAATCCACTGCAAAAAGCATGCCCACTATCTTTGATTTTATTGTGTATAGACATTTGTCACTGATTCCTCAGCTCTACTGTGGCCGTCAGCTCGGCACATGGGGCTTGGCCATCTAAAGGCCACTCTACCATTTATCTGACAGAATGATTTTTTTTTGCAATGGAACATCTCAAACAGCAATGGAAATGCAAGAACCAGAGGACTTTGGTTTCCCCGACTTTTCCTGAAAAAGTAAACAAAGGACTCTTAGCCAAAGTTCAAACCCTTTGGTGACAATTAGGTTAACTTATCCCACTCCTCGTACTCTAGCCTCTTTGCGGTGGTAAGAGATAGTATCAGACCTTTATGTGCCTCTGCCTTTGTTTTTTCTCCTTTTCATAAAGCAGGTTTTCTCTAAAGGAACCCAGAGGGTTAATCGGAGAACAAAGATGCTTTTAAACCCAAAACCATGTCTCTGTAAAAACACCTGTGACTAGAGACTCCAGGCCACAATCCGTGGCTGTGCTGGATCATTGTGTTAGCAGTGTTCTTTCGTGTCTGGCCAACGAAGAAGAGAGGGGAGATCCATCTGCTCTAGAAAAAGTATCCGTGGAATAAAATGCATCCGAATGGTAAAATATCCTTTTTATAAAAGCAAAACTTCTAGAGAGGTGAAGTTGACTGAAAGAGGGATTTCGCTTGTTTATTTGTTTGCTTCAGTGAGACTTCAAAACGTTGTTGGCCTATTTTGGAAATAAGACTTGGCCCAACAATAAAAATCACTCACTTCAGTGATGAGTCAGCCATGCCCACCTTTTTCTACAGTGGTTGGGGATTAAGTCCTGAGTGACTTGATTATTTTCTCAAGAGTGCGAGAGCAGACATTCTTCTTCTGGTTTGTTGTTTTAATGTTGACTAAACAAGAGTGGCAGTGACTTATCCCCAAACCAAGCTCTCCTGGCTCGCTGGAGGAGTGGAAGCTATTAAGAAGGTGAAATGTAAGACCCGATTTTGTTAACCTAAATTGAATCATTGTGCTGAATTTAATTCTAATTGTTGAAACAGCTGCCGTTAACAAGCCTCCTCTGCCTCCCCTAGGCTCCCCTAAAGCCCATATCATCTTCTCTCCTGTCTTATCTGGGACTGATTTGAGCGAGTCATTTGTGTTTAAGGAATTGTTTTTTCAGTGAGTGTCAAACATTCCAACCTGGCCATCTAAATCTGCGTTTAAGTGATAGGAGCATGCCGTTGGCCTTAAATAGACAGTTACGGCCTACAGGATGCGGCCCTAAGTCTGAGCCTTGGAATCTAGGCCATTCCCTTCTGCCCCTTATTTACCTTCGAATTTTACCCCTGATCGTTCTCTTGCCTAAACCTTCCATCACAGTGTGCCGGGTCTTACCAAGTCTCATCTTTGTCCCTTTGCACGTGTGACTTTCTCCATCCAAAAAAGCCCTTCCTTCTTCCTAGCTATCCATCCAGACTCCATTCTAGTTCCAAATCTTCCATGAGGTCATGCCTGAAAGTTCCAGCCCTTTCATCCCTTTTTATCTTCAGCCTCTATTACTCATTGCCCATACTTGTTAAAAGACACATCCATACCCTGTATGAATTCAATTTATTGTGCAAACCAGGGTGTTCTTGGGAGTGACGGTGCTATTAATAATTCCATTGGAACAATAGGCACAAATTGGGACACTCCCGGGCATCTGGGGACATAGGGTCCTTCCTCCTAAGCTGTAAATGATATTGATCTGATGTTTTCCAGTGGCACTCAAAATACAAAGAGATTACAGAGGATGACCGAGAAATGCTAACCACATTTATGACTGCTTAGGTTAAACATACACGACTAATTACAACATTTCTGTAATTAGCTTTGCCAAGCTCCCATCACTCTTTTGTTCAACAAATGTTTACTGAGTTGCTACTATGTGCCTGGATCTCTTCTAGGCCCTGAAGATGCAGACAGAGGCAAGTAAATAACCCTGTAAACATATTGTCCATAAAAAAGTAAGCACAAAAATATTGAATAGTATAAATGAATATAATGAATAATTGGATAATATAAATGAAATATAAACATGGATGAAATCTATGAAAAAAGAATAAGCATGGTAAGGGGCAAAGGCAGAACTTTTGCAAGAGATTGCTAACTAGCCAGTTAAACATGGTGGTTAGGGAGGTAATTTTAGGAAGGTAAAATTCAAGGAGGTAGTATTCAAACAGAGACCTTGTGGAGAGTAAGCATCTGAGGCAGGGGTGACAGCATGACCCAAGGCCCTGGGGTAGGACCAGCAATCAGGCCAATGTGGTTGGGGGTAGTGATCAAGGAGCAATCTGGGCAGTGTGAAGGTGGGGAAGTAGGCAGAGGCCAGATCACGCAGGCCCTGGCAAGTCATGGGGAAGAGTTGGGGTTTAATCTGAGTGTAGCAGGAAGCCACTGGAGGGTCTTATGTAGGGTGTCATGAGGCCTGATTTCTGCTTTTTCAAAGACTTCCCTGGCGATTGGAGAAGATACTATAGAAGGAAGGAGTGGAAGCAGGAAGATCAGGTAGAGGCTGTGGTGGTCAATTTCTGAGAGTAATGACTGTCTTCTCTTAAAGCTTCCCCCTATGCCCTCGGAGATCCTATGGGCTGCCATTTCTCCGGGCTCTGCAAGTGGTGAGGGAGGGCGGCAGGTAGGGAAGGGCAGGCTTCCTGAGTAAATAACCCAAGGGTGAGATTTTGCTATAATTATGGGACTCTGCTCCCCTTGCTACAGATCCTTGCCTGCCCCATTTGTTTTTTAGGTATGTTCTGTTGTTGCTCTTGGTTCCTTGGCTTCTCTTTCCATAGGACAGGGATTTTTAACCTGGGGCAATGTTGCCTACCAGGGGACATTTGGCAATTGCTGGAGATATTTTTGCTTGTCAAAACTGGAGGGGGAGGGATGCAACTGGCATCTAGTGGACAGAGGCCAGGGATGCTGCTCAACAGGACGGCCCCCACAACAGTGATCTAGTCCAAAATATTAATAGAGCCTAGGTTTTAAAAATTTGCCTTAGGGTGCCCATCTGGTGCCCCATCCTCCCCCAGGCACCTCCCAAGGGCCACTTCCTGTCTCTGAGGTCTGACCCACGGGGACTTGTTCTCAGCTCACCCTATACCCTCTGCCTGCTCCAGCCTCTTCAGCCTGGGCTGGGGACAGGGCTCTTCACGCCGCCACTGGGAAGTCTTCCTTCGGGTTATAAAGAACTTGCTTCTGGGTGGTGCCACCAACAAGGCCAGTCCCTTCTGGGAAACCAACCATTTCTTTTCATGACACTTCTTGATTCTTTATTTGACACACTCCTTAGCCCAGGAGCAAAGGATAGGACCCACATGTGAGTCATACCTAACCGGCTGTTCTAGTACACAATATCCGGGATAATGCACCTTTGGATGACTATTTCTAGACAGAAAGCCAATCGTGGGTGCACACAAATGATTTTAAAAACACATCTTCACTTTTACGCCAAGTGGCTTTTTAGTTAGAGTCACCAGATAAAACAGAGTCCCACTTAAATCTGAATTTCAGATAAACAACGAACAGGTTTTTAGTAGAAGTACGTCCCACGCAATTGAATTATTTGGAATTCAAGTTTAACCGGGTATCCTATGTTTTGTTATTGTCATTTTTTTGGAGACTTTTCACTGTTTCTTGGCCAAATCTGGCAACTCTATTTTCTGTGTTCTCGGGGAGTATCACGTGTGCATCTCTGAATTCCTTCTTGCTCTGGTGGCTTCTTCCCATTTCTCTCTCCCCTCCCTCTGATTTTCCAACTCCTCCTCCTTAGATGGGTGCAAACTGCCCCCCTTGCAGCGCTCTCGACCGCTCTCCTGAGTTACTCTGACACATTGTTGAATGTCCCTTCCCACCGAGTTGGGCAGCAGTTGTGGGGTAGGCCTCAGAAACCTCATTCTGGAAGGCTCTACATTAAAAAGATGAAATGAATTGGAACTGAATGTAAACATGTTACTATTTTAATCAAATCTGGTTTTTAAAAAGTTCTGCTCTACAATAGATAGTAAGTGCAATCAAATGATTGAATTCTCTGTACAATTCCTTTATAGAGGGAATTTCCCTTGGACATCCAACATTTGATTTAATTTACTAATTGAATGATATAATTTTTCAAAAATAGGGATTAAAATGTTGGGGAAGGAAGTATGGAAGAAAAGATGGGAAAAAGAAATCTGAGACAAGTAAAATGGTATGTGGCAAAAAAGACTTGAGCAATAAATGCTTCAAAGAAAGCCCAGTTCTTTTTTTTTTCCTTTTAAGATTTTATTCATTTACTTGAGAGAGAAAGTGTGAGAGAGAGGAAGCACGAGAGGGGGGAGGGTCAGATGGAGAGGCAGACTCCCTGCTGAGCCGGAAGCCCGATGCGGGACTTGATCCCGGAACTCCAGGATCATGACCTGAGCCAAAGGCAGATAGATGCTCAACTGACTGAGCCACCCAGGTGCCCCAGGAAAGCCCAGTTCTTGACAGGGATTATTTGTAAGGAGTATAGAATGGGAATTTAGAGGGGTCTGCAATCTTTCCCCCGCCAAAGGAATTAAATAGATCATTGTGTTCAATAACTGCTTGTTGAACTGAATTAAAGACTTAGTCTTCAACCTCAAGGAGCTCTCGAAAATTTAAAAGAAGGAAAAAGTGCAGGTGGAGAAATTAAATTATAAGTCATGTGTGACCTCTGTAATCAGATAATAAAATCCTTGCAAATGAACAGTGGAAGATAGGATATGAGCAATTATATGGATACCCTCTTTATAGCATCTAGAATTCCAGGGGCTCCTACTGTTTACCTGGTCTCTATGTTTGCCCAGAAGGAATACCCTGTGCTTCATACACTATTCAACATCCCCATGATTCATGCAAAGGAAAGGTGCTTTTCAAAAGAGATATCATAATGCTAACGGTTCAAAAAATAGACTCCTGAAGGCAAGGACCTGATCTGTCATATTCACTTCCTTTCCCCTGGTGCCTAGAACAGCGCTCAGACAAAGACAGATACATAGAGAACAAATGGTTATATAAGCCCTATCACTACATTATGTAAACCTGCCTTCATTTACACTCCCTATGGAGTGAATGATGACAAAGCATTCCATGTGTAATAAACAGGGTAGGTGATGGTGTTGAAGGGCATGCGGCTCATTGCCCCCACATCTTCCGTTTTCACCAAGTCCTCTCCATCCCCAAGGGCTACAGTGCCTGAAGTACCCCCCTCCCCATTGTGATGGCTTCTTCTCGAGGAAGGGCTACATCTCCCAAGATTCGCTGAGTGTCTTTCTGCCCTGTGCCAGGCCCCGCAGGAAGCACTAGAATACGACGTTACTGTCTCTAAGAAAGACGGGCTGGAGGTAAAAGATGCATTTCAACTCATACAACTGAATAAGCTGTGTACTCTTAGAGCAAACCAAGGTGCTCTAGAAGCCCACAGAGGAAAGATCTCATAGAGGAGAAGATGGTCGAGCTGAATCTTGAAGGTCACATAAGGCATCGCTGCCAAGAGTCAACACAGGCAAATTGCCATAACAGACAGCCCAAAATATCAGTGGCTTAACACCATCGAAGCTTCTGTGCTGACACAAAGTGCAGAGCAGATGTCCCCCATCACACAGCTATCCCGGGCAGCTCTCTTTCAACCAGGCTCCTTCTCTTTTGGGCTTCCACCAACGCTACAACTCCAGAGATCTCCAGAGCTTGGAACCATCCTGCCCAATTCTCTCTAACCGACCCATCCATGAAGGGAGGATGGAAGGGGAGTGAAAGATTCTGCAGGACTTTCAGGAGGCCCAGAAGAGGCAAACGTCACCATTGCCCCCGATCTATCTTGTGTGCATCATCTCATGGCCCGCCCCATGCAAGAGTCTTCCCGTGGACCCAGGAGGAAATGGAAACAATTCCGTGAACCTCGTGTTGATGCCTCCACAAGGACCAGAAATGGAAAAGTAAACCAGCCAGAGAAAAGTAGTGAGTCCTGATCAGGAAAATGGGACAGTGCGGGGAGGGGGGGCGACTGGGGGAAAAAAGAGGGAAGTTTAAAATAAGACAGGCCAAGGGCTCTGATGGAAGGTGACAAGAGGTCATGTGTGATACCATATCAGGAGGGAAAGTATCCCCTAAAAATCAAGGCAGATGGGGAAGAGGTGTGTAATGACCAGAGAAAGGGAAGTGACCTAAGGATATTTTCCAGAAAGAGAGACGGAGAAGGCTAACCTTGCCCCAACTGCCTTCTAGAGTTCAGCTATGTGTTTACTTATTAAATCTTCATAAGATTATATGAACACAGCCCTGATTTATACAAATCTAAGACTTCTTTATATTTCCGACCTTCTCTTCTCTGCGAGTTATGACAACAAGAAGCTTTGAAAGTGGCTAATAAATATACAGGAATGCGGTCCTTCTGGAAAAGCCACAGGGAAGGGACTGAGTGTACCTAATATTTATGTAAATTTTAACCACATAATGGGCAACTCAAGAAATCATGATCTGACTGCTGGGACCAATCTCCTGAACTGCAAAAGCATTTGATTCACAAGGAACAGTGGTGATTATTGCTGCTTTTGCCGCCTGCTGCTCCGTCAACAGCAGAGCTTCGGCGTTTAGATCGGTTCGGGTAGAACTTGAAAATAGCAGACTTAAATTTAATGGGCTTACTGATGTTTGTAAGAGACAAGCAGTTTCGAAGTGGATGTGTAGCGTGGACAACTGTGAGTCGCATGGAATTAATGAGACTATAAAATAATAGTAATATTATTTTATAATGTAATAAGAATATGTTATTGGAACATGACAGGAGTTGACCTTTGAAATGCCAGTTTTACACGTTTTCTTTTGCTCTCGCACCCTTTGCGTGGCATCAGAGAGCTGGAGAAACGGGTATGAAAATATGAAATCCCTCTCCTCACCGGATCGCGCTTTGGAAAATGAAAGACTTGGCGAGACCGTCCAACGGCTGCTTCATTCAGCATGTGGTGCGGGCTGGGAGGGCAACAAGCCGAGGGCTCCCTCCCTCCCTTTTTCTCCTTGTTTATTCTTCTGTGTATACGGTGGTTTTGCATCTGTTCTAATTATGCTCCTAGATTTCAATATTTAAATAGTGCCCCTTCGCTTTCCCCCTTCTGTCCGGAACTGAGAATGTATTTGCATCATTATAATGCACTCCTCAATTTATTACCCTCATCCACTCTTCGCAAATGGCTTGTAGAGCTTCTCCTAGCCTAAGTTCCATTTAAAATTTAAATTCTCATGAGGATCACTTGTGTATTCCAAACCACCCCTAATTCATAATTCATAATTGAATTGATGTTTCCTCAGAGGAGGCACATGTATTATGTCCAGAGTAGAGACTGGTAGATACACGAGTTCTCAAAAGCCCTGGGCTCCCGGTTTGGGTGGGTGCCCGCCCCAGAGTCAGTTCGATCCCTGCCATGGAGAACTGGAAACTGCAAGTAGGAAAGAAAGTAGTCCTCGGTGTCTCACCCCAACAATTAGTCAGTCAGTCCCACTTGATTTTAAAACAGCAATGTTTGTTTCTGCAAATGAATATGATCTAAGAGAAAAACCTTTAAAAACCTTATGTATTTTTTAATGGCATGTTTATTACCACTCTACTGCTCTCATTACCAATATAAAAGGTCATTAAAATGTAGAAGACTTTTGTCAGATTATTTAGCTCTCAGGACACAAATAAGCATTTCATAGCCGGTGGAAATTAACAACTTGATCCCTTACCAGGAAGCACGTCAGTTCCTCTCTGTAATTCCTCTTAAACATGGTAACTAGTCAGACCAGATTTACACATGAGAAGGTCACACATTCTCCCCTGGGAAACCCTCTCCCGTTCAACTACATTTTGATGCATGACTTTACGAAGAGCAGTACATTTCACAGCATATTCTGACTTCCCTTTCTTGACTTGGGAACTGAAAGGCATGAACAACAATGGGAGATGTGTTTTTTCGTCATCTAAAGCAAAGACAGTTACTGAGTTTGGTTTCGTTTAGAGTTAATTGTACATTTTGAGTGATTCGGTTTTGGCAAAATCCAAAGCATACTTTGCAAATCGCTTTTCCCATTAAATGCTAAAACCCTTTATTTTTAAAAGGAAATGTAATCCATATGTTTGGAATTTGTTTACACTAAAATTATAAAAAAATATATATTTTATTCATGTTCCAGAAGCTTTCTGCACCATTTTGTACCTCTTTCAAAAATCAAGAAGTCGTGTATTGCCAAAAACTAATGAGAGGAAATCCATAAATGTTAGAAATATTGATTTTATGATTCCTTATGGTCTGACCTTAGAAGAACATGTCTTTGGTTTTCAGTCATCCATCGTAGAGAAAACACCCTTTCTTTGGAGAAACCTGCACCAAACAGGCCTTTTGGGGCAATGCGTTCTCCTTGTCTAAGACAGTTTTATTTTGCCTACACTTATCAAGCTACTTGACCAAATTAAATTTGGAAAATTATTTAGTTCAGTAAAAAAAAAAAAAAAGAAATTAAGAATTCATGAAATGCTGGGGGCGCCTGGGTGGCTCAGTCATTATGCGTCTGCCTTCGGCTCAGGTCATGATCCCAGGGTGCTGGGATCGAGCCCCGCATCAGGCTCCTTGCTCCGTGGGAAGCCTGCTTCTCCCTCTCCCACTCCCCTTGCTTGTGTTCCCTCTCTCACTGTGTCTCTCTCTGTCAAAAAATGAATAAAATCTTTAGGAAAAAAAAAAAAAGAATTTATGAAATGCTGGTTTATTAAACACCATATCCAAAATTGTCAAGTTCAATTCTTGGGGCTCATTAAACATGAGGAGGTTTCACACAGTCAAAAATCCCTCCCACACACCTGAAACTAATATAACATATGTCAACTCTACCTCAATAATAAAAAAAAAATGCTTAAATCTCCCACCTGAAAATAAAGAAGGCCAAGAGGAGATAAAGACCCCAGATGTTCCTCTATAATGAGGCTGAATATGAAGATGAATTTATCTTTGCCTGGAATCATGAAGTTGTCATTGGCTTAGAACAGGGCTCGGCCAACTGCTTATGAATGGGGCCAGATAGTAAATATTTTCGGCTTTGCAAATCATGTGGTTTCTGTCACGACTACTCACATATGTGAATGGATGTGGTTGTGTACCAATAAAACTTTATTAACAGAAACGGAAGGCAGGAGGAATTTGGCCGGTGGGTCCTAGTTTGCTAAGCGCCTGGCTTAGAGCTACTTTACAAAAAAAAAAAAATACACGACTCTATTTGGTATATATCTAAGGTCACATTTGAAAGAAATTGACTTTGGATGCTGAAAGACAAGAACAACTTTTCATCTCTTCTACTACTTGCGATCTTGGGATTCTGGTTTTGAGATGCAAAGACTCAACTCGTGAAGAGACTGACACCTTGTCTTTTGTGCTCAGAAACATTATTACTTTTTTAAGATTTTTATTTATTTATTTGACAGAGAGAGAGACAGCGAGAGAGGGAACACAAGCAGGGGGAGCGGGAGAGGGAGAAGCAGGCTTCCTGCTGAGCAGGGAGCCCGATGTGGGGCTCGATCCCAGGGCCCTGGGATCATGACCTGAGCCGAAGTCAGACGCTTAACCCACTGAGCCACCCAGGCGCCCTTGGGTAGCGTATTCTTAATGAATATAAACAACACTGAAATGTTTGAGAAGTGTTAGTTTTTTGCTGGCACGATCTTGGTCTGGTTATCCTGTTTCCCACCTGTCTTTAATAGTCTTTTTGCTTAATTAATACACTCTGTTGACTTGTGCTAAATGGCTGCAAACTCAAGCGTTTGGACTGCAGTCTCACGCTTGTACAGCAAACAGCTGAGAGCACAGGCTATGGAGCCAGACCACGCTGAAGCAAATATCCCATCTGCCACTTACTAGCTGTGTGACCTCGGAAAGACGTCAATGTCAGTGTTGATGTGTCTCTTCTCTCTCACGGTAATAAACTCGCAGTGTTTGTCAGAGCATAAAAATCTGAATAAACAACAGAGTAAAACCCACATTTTCCACCTTCTCCTGCAGGTAGTTGTAGCTACATGACCAAGATCTGGACAATGAGAACAAAAGGGGTAGGATGGATTAATTCTGTTTTCTAAAGTTTAATAAAATGTGTTAGATGTGGGTTTTTAAAAATTCTGTTTGGGATGAAGTGGGCCTCTGTGTATTGATGTCTTCTATCATTTCTATAGTTTCTCAGCCTTCATCACTTCAAAATTATTTCTTTCCCAATTTTACTCCCTCCCTCTCTCTCCTCTGTTAATGAGACTCCAATTAAACATATATTAAGCTTTATCACTATCTTCTGTCTCTTCTGAGTTTCAGCCTTTGGCTTGTGCTTCGTTTGAACTGTTGCTTTGGGTTTATTCTCAATCTGTTTTTACTCTTGTTATTTTCTATTGTTGTATTTTTCAAATCTAGAATTTCTATTTGGCTCTTTTACAAAATTGTTACATCAATTTTTATATCTCCCAGCTCCCTGTCAATTTCTTAGATTTTGTTTTCATATTCTTTGTTGTCATTTTTGTTTTAAGATTTCATTTATTTATTTGACAGAAAGAGAGAGAGCATAAGCAGGGGGAATGGCAGGCAGAGGGAGGGGGAGAAGCAGGCTCCCTGGAGCCTGATGTGGGGCTCAATCCCAGGACCCTGGGATCACGACCTGAGCCGAAGGCAGATGCTTAACTAACTGAGCCACCCAGGCGCCCCTTCTGTGCTGTATAATGATAATAATTTTTGCTGTTTTACAGTCTGTATCTGATAATTCCAGTCATTATAGTCTACAAGTCTGTTTCTATTGTCTATTGTTTTTGTTAGTTCTTGCCTGTATGGTCTTGTTTCCTTGCTGTCTAGTTAGCTTTGATCATGTGTTGGATATTATATCAGAAGTATTATTTGTAGGAATAATTTGAAGACTAAGGTGAGATTTTCTTAGTTATGTTTATCTGTTAGGTGCCTGGCGCTAGTGCTTGCAATTTAGCATCGCCTTGATCGAAGGTTTAGATGGGAGATTTTTCTGAGGGAAAATCATAGTTTTGCAAAGCTGGGTTTCAGATGAAGCAAGGGTTAGGTCACCTCCAGTTTACCATTACTTCTAGGGCACAATCCTTTGCTGCCCAGCCTAAACAGGATTTAGATCTTTGTTCTCCTAGTCCCTCAGGGTCACCAGAAGGACAACTAAGCATCCCCTAGGACAAAGACAGCTCTAAGGGCTGTGCTCATCTCTTCTGAGTCAGCAGCCGCTCTAGAGTGTCAGACCAAGAGTTTCTCAATATCTTACTGGCCCTTGGATTCTTCTTAGGTTTTAACTTTTTAGTTGTAGGAGGATTGGTCCATATCAACTAGCTCATATTACCAAAAGTAGAAATCCTGAGATTTCTACTCATATCTGTAAGGGGGAGGGAAGGCATACTTTTCTTCCCTTCCTGATAGCCATCTTTACTTTGGAACAAGGTTGAAGTGATGACCAGCGTCAGACCCTGCAGAGAGGACACTCTTGAGAGGAAGGCAGAGAAACTAGGTAAAAGAAACCTGGAGGCCTTCTTGAGCACACCAAACGTACAAGCCTGGACTGCCTATCTTTGGACGACTACATGGAATAGTAACCACCCACTGTTGTTTTGGACCTCTATTACCCACAGGTGAGCACACATCCTAATCAAAAGAACAAGTTACTTAACCTCTGTGGTAGATGTTGGTGATGATGATCCCAATGCTTCCCCTGACTTCCAGCAAGTCGGATGCAAGCAGGCTTCAAAATTGCTTGGGCATTTCTTCTTGTCCTATTGATTGTTCATGCACCCCTGCCTCTACTGTGGGAAAATGCCTGGGCTAGCCTGCTGAAGGGATCTGAGAGACGTATGGAGGAGGGGTAGCATGTAGTGGAGTCAACGCAGCTGAGGCCATCCTAGATCTGCTTCCCCGGGTGACCTGCAGGTGACTGTAGATGAATGAGCAAGCCCAGCCAAGACCAGCAGACGTGCCAGCTGACTCATACGGTCAAGTGCAGTAATAGGTGGTGGTTGTTATAAGCCACTGCGTTTTGGGGAGGTTTGTCACACAGCATTAAGAAAGTGTGGCAAGAGCCCTTACATGGAGATAATTATAATATTTATCTCATAGTTTTGTTTTTAGACTTAAACGAGTTATTTTAAATATGCCCCTTAAAACAGTCAATGGTGCATAGTAAGCACTGAAAAAGCATTATCTACTCATATTATGGCTACAGTCATTGTTACTATTCCTCCAAACCTGGAAATTCAGTCATTATCAGATATGACTGACTCCAATGTCTAAATCACCAAAATTTTCTAAGGCATTGTTATTCCTTTTGTCCTTCTTCCCTTCTCCCTACTTATAAAATCTCACCACTCATATTTAGCACCTCATTTGGCTGGTTTCTTTTGAGCGTTGCATAGATGAAGCATACGACTAGTTGGGTGAGTTGTCTGGTGTCACCTCTGATCTGGTGTAGGGAAGCGATAGCCTGTGCGGCCCATTGCTGAATCAGGAGGCCTGAGGCAGGGCTGTCAGTCCTGCTTTCCCCACCGACGAGTCATAGGACTTACAGAAGTCATTTTGGATCTCCAGGTTAAGTCTCTTCACACGAAGACTGAGATACTTGCTGGCAGACTGGGTCTTACTTGTCATTGCATCCCCAAGGTTGATACACTATAGATGCTGGGTGAATGTTTGTTGATTTTCTTGAATGGAATCGAGCCAGTTGAATTGAGTGAATTGAATTGAGGAAATTGGCTCAGAACATTCCTTTTCCGCTTAGTCTTTCTATAATTTTACCACATTTTCCCTTTTACATCTCCTCTTTTAAACAACACCTCTCTGTTATAAACAAACAAAATAAAATAAAATTGGCTTCCAGGAGAAATCCCTTTCATCCTTCCTTTTCAATGGATGTTGTTCTTTGAAGGAGACCATGTGGAAAAGACGCTAACATTAGCCATTTTCTGTGTGTCCGTAGACTTTGTGTTCCTCCCCTTCTCTCCTCAACCTTACACCAGCAACTGTGCCCTGGGAACAAGATGGGCAGGGATCGTGCATCAGGAGAAGGATTTACTTTTTCTGTTATTATTTCAATGCAAAAATAAATTTTAGTAATCATAGAGAAATAGTGACATGTGAAAGCACGAGAGCCCTCAGTTTTCCACTTTGGAACTTCAAACCACAGCAAGCCAGCCTGCGTTTTGAATCTTAAACTGGCCTCCTCTAAACTGTTTCTCTTCTGTATGTCAACTTGGGCTTTTCAGTAGTGTTTCCTATTCATTGTTTTGTCCGGATTAAAAATTAAAAAAAAAAAATAGTTCCTGTAAATACATCTGTATGTATGTTATTTTTGCAAATAAAATAAAATTTTCTCTCACCACAAGAACTAAGATATACTATCTTAAGGTTGTCAGGAAGGTGGGCACAAAGTTAATGGGGAAACTTAATAGTATAATACCTATTAATATACTTAATAATATACTTAATATACTTAATAAGTATAATACCTATAAGTATAATACCTATTAAGGTAAGGTATACCTATTAAGGTATAATACCTATTAAGGTAAGTATAATACCTATTAAGACAGCAGCTTTGGTTTTGAGGGCAGAGGAATTCTACACAACTCTGTTTCTTTGTATTTCCCGATACCAACACTGGGAAACGCCAGGTCTGAATTGCCAGGATTGCCAAAATGTCAGGTCTGATTTTGCGGGGCGGGGAGCGTTTTTGGTACTAACCTGATGCATAACATAACAAGATGCATCAGTCAAGAAATGAGATTGCAAGTCCTCCGTGCTACAGCTCTATGCCACTTACAGGAAGAGAACCGAGATCGTGTTGCCTCCACCAGAAGGAAAATGAGAGAAAAAGCTATGAATAGCTATGGCAGATGATGTGCTGTATCCTCTTCCTGGGACTACAGGACTACTACATTTCCCAGACTCCCTTGTAGTTAAATGGGGCCACAGGACGAAGTTCTGGCCAATAGAATGTGAAAGAAAGTGATGTAAGCCATTTTTTACCCTAGTCCTTGGAAACATCTCACAAAACCCTTCAGTCTTCTCTTCCTTGCTAGGAATATAGAATTTCATGGAAGCTCTATCAGTCCATCTATGTTACATAGCAAGCTACTCCAAAACTTAGTGTCTTAAAGCAAAAGCAAGTATTTTATTTGTGCGTGATTCTATAGACCACGGTTTCCTTCAAAGAACAACAGCCACTGAAAAGGAAGGATGAAAGGGATTTCTACTGGAAATCTAGCATCACGATTTTGAGGTCCATCCACAGTGTAGCACGCATCAGCACTTCATTCATTTTTATGGCTGAATAATATTTCATTTTATGGATAGACCACAAATTGTTTATTCGTTCATCCATTGATGGGCATTTGGGTTGTTTCCACTTTTTGGCTATTGTGAATTGTGTTGCCTTGAGCATTTGCATATAGGATTCGGCTGAGTACCTGTTTCTAATTCTTTTGGAAGAGCTGCCTATTTTTGAAAATAAATTTTGTTGGAACACAGTCATGCCCATCCATTTACATACTGCCTATGGCTTCTTTCACACTATAGTGGCAGAATTGAATAGTTGCGACAGAAAACATAGCCCTAAAGCCAAAAATATTGACTATCTGGCTTTTCATAGAAAAATCTTCCTGACCCCAGGGGTAAAGGAAATGCAACTCCCATCCTTCAGACCTCGATACGGGGCATACCCTAAGCTACTTTTCTCCTGGTCGTTGGTGAAAGGAACTGGAGTTTTCCTTTCATTTGAGACAGCCAAGGCTTGATGTGGGAGGTTTCCAGATAAAATAAGAAATACGTGTTGGTGACCATGCCTCTTATCCTCTGCTTCTCCTTCTTCCTTCCCTCTTGCTTTCCCCTCCTTTCGAAAAATGCCAATCTTTGCTCAGGAACAAAGGGAGAGAAACATTCTGCACTTGTCAAGACAGGTGAGGGGTCAGCGCCCTGCTCCCTGCCAGGTGTGGAGGCAGCAGCAAGATCTACTTTGCTTGGAAGTCAGGAAAGGGTCCGCACAGCTGGGGCCAGCAGTGGTTTCCATCCACAGCTGCTGGGCTGTGCGACTTTTATCCACCCTTCACTGTGCAAGCACCTCATCTGAGTGGGGGGGAGGGGGTCTTGCTAAAAAGTAGATTCTGATTCAGTATGTCTGGGGTGGAGCTTGAGACTCCGCATATTTAATGAACTCCCAGGAGTTGGCATTACCGTTCCGCCAAGCACCGCTTTGAATAGCAAGGTGAGCACGGGTCCCCCAACAAGGCTGTGCTTTGCAATCCCCTGGAGGGTTATAAAGCATGCTAATGCCTGAGTTCTGTCCCCAGATTCTGATGAACTTGGTCTGGGATATGGCCTGGACTTCCGCATGTACAAAATTCCCCAGTTTGATTCCAACATGCGGCAAAGTTTGAGAGGCAGGGTACTAGAGTTCGGGGGGTGAGGATTGGCGTTGGGTCAGCAATGTCTGTCTTCAAAAAAGATTATTGGTAAATATGAATAAGGATAATATCAATTCAGAATCAAATGGACTGTCTACCCATCACCCATCAAGGGACTTCTATAAACTGTCCTCCATTATATAACAAATATGGGCTCTCAGGGGAATCCATGTAATTCAAAGCTGGATGCATTTTACAAATAAGTGATCTGATTTCATTACTCTTCTTCCTGGGAATTGTGCCTGGCCAAGCTGTGATCAGCTTCCTGCCTCTCATTGTATCAATAAATACGTCAGCATCAGGCCACTGGGACCTTATCTGCACTGAGAGCAGAATGTGCAAGACGATCCAACAGTTAATGTTTTAGACTTGTCTCTTCCCATTTCCAAATTACACACTTATTGTATTCAGGCAAAATCAACAGGAGGCCAAGTCTGCAGATGTTTGAAAACTTCCAGATGATTCCTTAAGTTGTTCGTTTTTCATCCTGACGTAAAGATGCCTACATTCATGGTCTTTATTGTACATTTTTTCAAGTGTTCCAGTAAACTCAAGTGTTCTAATCCTATCTTCCATGTCTCCAGACCAGGATAGAAGACACATAAATGTTTATTAACAAGACTAAAATGCTCGTTGATGAACCTCTCCCCCCGCCACATCTGGCCTCTCAGGGCCTCGGTCTCTCTGGGCTACTCCTCACAGCTTATTATCTTCAGAGCCTTGTATTCCATTCCTTCAGGGATCAAAATCCATTATTAAGACAAGCCCCCCGCCCCCCTGCCCCAGCCCACCGCCAAGACTACCTGTGTTCTCTTCACTGCAGCTATTCTCTAGGTAAAGGATCCTGTTCCCAGCTTAGGGCACATCATCAAATGGCTCCATCCGAAGAACTCAACTTCTTCTATCTGTGCGGCACAACCTGCCAAACATGGTTCATCCTATTAGTAATCAGTGGCTTACATCAGCGGTTCCCAAAGTGGATCCTTGGACTGGCAGCACCAGCATCACCAAGAAGCTTGACACACATGCAGACTCTTGGGCTCCAACCCAAATCGACCCACTTGGGCGCTCGGGGAGGGTGGGCCCGGGAATCTGATCCGCAAGCCCTTCGGGTGACCCTGCATGGGCTCAAGTGTGAGAAGGGCTGGAGTAGATGAATGCAGTCATCCTGTGATTTTTGTGGCCCTGCTACCAGCGGGTGTATTGCATTAGCTATGAAATATGCCGGCCCCAAATGTCAGGGGCCCGCGACAAGAACCATTCCCTCTCCCTCGCGGCTCGCTCACTGCTTCTGGAGCCTGGCTGAGAGGCTCTGCTTCAGATGGCAGGCTGAGTCCAGGTGTGGGCCATACATCGTACTCGGGGGCTCGGGCCGGAGGAGTGGCAGCTACCTGGGCTTATCATTCCTATGGCAGAAGTCAGAAGCTCCCGCGGGGCTAATCTTCCTAAGGCCTAGCCTCAGAACCGAGATATCATCTCCTCTGCCCTCATTCCACTGGCCCAGGCTGGTCACCTAGCCAAGCTCCCATGCAGGTGATGGGGGTGCGGGGCAGGCTGGCAAGGGGAGTGAATATTTGCTGAACAAAAATCTAGCAGACCACATTGGGACAGTGAGTAAATAAACCCAGTGTAGACCTTGCCAGCTATTAAATGCAACGACATTTTACTAGGCTGACAGTGGTAATCAAATGAGAACAGCAGATAGTTTAAAAGGGTAGCAGGCAGCCTATGGATAGTTTTTGTCACTCTTTCATATTCATGTGAGAAACCCTAGACAAAGAATTTCCGTCCACATTTCCCTTCTGCTTCTACTTCTAAAGAACATATGCAGCATGAACTTGAAAAAAAAAATCAAGGGAAATACCTGCTACAGCATTTTCCCCCATGGTTATTTCCACTTTGAAAAGCTGACCAAATATTTTTCTCTCCTACTGTGTTTTTTAAAAAGAAAACTCTCTTAAATTTCCATCATTGACTCTCTAACCACACTCAACTGGCAAGAACCAAAAAGAAAATATCTTCCCTGAACATACAGTGAAGTCTGCCACTATGAATACAATCAATCATGGGGCAGTCACGGAATCATTACAGGATTGGGGACAACACTGTTGTGACCAGGAGGTTGAGGAGGCGACTCAACCCCACTGATGACAGGACTGAGAGAGCTTTCATTTCTTTAGTTCAGTGACTGGGACACTGGGCCCAATGAACGTTTGTTGGACTGAAAATGTATGGATTCTGCTCAAGATGCCAAGCAACTGGCAAATTCTAAGCTCAATGTCCTTTTGAAAGGAGAGCAAAAGGAAGCCCATTCCAGAAAGACCATTGTCCACCTCCCTTCCATGGGCCAGACACTCAAAAGTGAATGTGTTGCCATGTAATGGACAGGTAGAACGAAGCAGAAGCCCTCCATCCAAGAAGGCAGTGCAGTTTTCCAAATGCTTTTTTGTAGATTAGGGTGAGTTGAAGAATGTCTAACAGGGTGAGAGATTCTAACACCTGTGTGGGCTGTGTGCATATTCCGAATTGATCTGGAGAAGAGCTATGAGCAGGACAGATGAGAACAAACAAACAAACAAAAACAGATCTATAAGGAGGAAAGTGGGACTTTTTGGGAAAAGTGGGATGTTTTGTTAAAATTCCCAGGCTTGAGTTCCAGCCCTGGCTGTGTCTGAACACTGTTAGGTACCAGGCAACTTACGTAAACCCTATCAGCCTTGGCTTCCTCGTCTGTAAAATCAGGATAATATACCTGAGGGGCCTTGAAGCTCAATTGGATTTGTATGGGAAATGGTCCATTGTTCTGCAGAATATTCTTACTAAGAATAATATTGACACTGGGGAGAAGTGAGTGATGGACCGTCCTCCCTCAGAGGGACTGGTTGAAACAGACATTGTGGCCTATGTAAATGGCACCCCTGGGGTCCTACAGTGCACAACCTCGACAACTGTACTCTGGGTTGCACCACTTCCCATGGTGGCATCTAAAAGCCACAGTGACGAACAGATTTTGAAAGATGGCACAAACATACCAAGTGAATACCGCCCTATTCACCAAGTGAGTTCTTTATTGAGACTGGTAAAAGAAAAGAAATACTATGTGTCACCTTTATTTTTTTTTTTTTAAGATTTTATTTATTTATTTGAGAGAGAGAGAATGAGAGACAGAGAGCATGAGAGGGGAGAGGGGCAGAGGGAGAAGTAGGTTCCCCGCTGAGCAGGGACCCCGATTCAGGGCTCGATCCCGAGACTCCAGGGTCATGACCTGAGCCGAAGGCAGTCGCTTAACTGACTGAACCACTGAGGCGCCCCTATGTGTCACCTTTAATAATAACTTTTTAGAAACTCTTCGGACACCAACAAAATGATTCCCCTGATCACTGAGATGATAGATGCAGCAGAGTTAGCATTTTTCGTATGATTTTGAAGTTTTCTTATAACTTTATAGATATTGTCATGTTTCAGGGTTTCATTTGGGAGGCAGCATGGGAAGTATCTTCCCTTTAACACCTTTCCTGTTTGCCTCTAGCTTCACCTCTCAGAGAGGGGAGAAAAAGGAAGTCCATTCCAGAAGGATTGCTGTCCCTCAGTTCATCACACACCTGCTATGAGCCAGGCCCTCAAAGGTAAACAAAGGCAGCATGTCGAATGAAGCAGAGCACTCAAACAAAAACAGTAATGCAGTGTCCCACATCTTGTCTCATTTCTCACAGACTCCTTGTATAATTCCTTGTATAATTCTTGTATAATTCCCTCCTTTTGAGGGCAAATGGAAACTGGGATTTGTTTCTAATATGACAGAGGGGATGGGATGTCACTTCTATGTTTAGGCTGTTATATAACAAAGGTGACAGGATGTCACTCCTGTGGTTACATTATAGCAGACTCCCTCTTAGCAGACTTTCCTGTTGGCACACAGACCTGTTGAACTACCCAAGGGAAGACCACATGGCAGGGAAATGCTAGTGGCCTCTAGGACCTTAGAGCATCTTCTGGCCAACAGCCAGGAAGATACCAGGACCTCAGTCCTACAACCACAAATTCTTCTAACAACCTGGGGGAGCTGGGAAGCAGAATCTTGGCCAGTCCAGCCTCTGATGAGAATACAAGCCAGCTGGTGCCTCGACCGTGGCCTCGTGAAGCCTCTAAGTTTGTTACACAGCAATCAGAAACTAACATATACAACACTAGATATGATACGTATGATACTATGCTGAATTCTGTTGTTAGTATTATTAGTCGTCAGTTTAATAATCTAATAGATTAGAATCTGGGGTATGTCCTAATCGGAGAGAGAAACCCACCGTGGGCTTTTAATGTTGAGTGGAACATTCACAGCTCTTGTCTTATACGTCCCATGCACACTGCTCGGGGGCCACCTCAGCAGAACGGGGAATCCCTCAGGGTGTCTCCCTCACTCGCATCCCATGGCCAGAAGCCCCCGATCCTCTGGGTAACGTAAATCCACACAGACTCCCATAGGATCGTCCAATGCGATTATTATGGCACTCAAGTTACCCGCAGACACACATTCACCTCTCAACTCTCTGAACTTTCTAGTCAAGGAGTTGATAGAAAACGCTCTCCTTCTCCCAGGTAGGAGGGAGACTCTGCAGGTATGAATTTTGATGAATTGTAACCTTCAGCGTGTTTTGTGGCATTTGACTTGTTTTTCAACATAGATGCCACGTTCCACGATTTGGTAGGTAATAGCTTACAGAAAATAGAAATGCTGTGTACGGTTTTTAAAATTTGGTTCTTTAGAATAAATCGCACATAAAGACAAAAGTATTTATAGTAGCTCTGGCATATAATTGTTCTTTTATTCCTAAGCTTAAATCACATTTTTTATTGTTGGTAGCAGTTTCTATTTCAAATCTACGAGCTGTTCTTACTTGAACTTTCAATCTAGCTTGGAAATCCGAAAATAACAGGAAGATCAATTCTTTTGATCACACTTGAGAACTGATTTGATTTATAAATATCTCCACAAATACCCTTTTTCCCTAACTGCTCTACTGTCACAGAGTCTTGGATTCCTTAAATAAATGGTCGCCAAGTATTATCAAACTGCATGAAAGTCTTCTATGAAATGTCAGATTGGGTCCTAATACAAAATAATGCATTCTGTCCCATGTTTTATCCTTAATGTGGCGTGTGACTGTGGAGGATATTTTCAACAAACCCATAAAAATTTCCAACATCTCTCCAGTCCCATGGTCTTGAGTCTCCATAAATCTTCCTTTACTTCTTCTTCAGGAACTTAGCGTCTGAGCTTAAATGCTCATAATTGGTCATCCAAATCTATTACTTTTTAAAATAATATTTCACTGTTTTCAGAGGCCATCCATATGTGAAGAGAATTATATAAGCCCGTGATGCAAATCCATGTTACAGGAAAAACAACGTCACTCCGAATCCATTTGATTCTGGTCTTGAGGTTAGCACCATCCATGACAAGGATGGCTCCTTTAAGGCCACCTACAAAGTTGCATCACGACCAATGCAACAGTCTTCACGGCCTTGCCACTCCAAGTGTGGTCTGTGGACAACAGCCTGAGCATCACTGGGAGCTCGTTAGAAATGCAGAATCCCCCCCCCCACCCACCCAAGGTCTGCTGAATCCGAATCCGCATCTGAACAAGAGCCTCTCATGTGCACAACAGTGTTGGCAGATCTCGGCTGGATGGTGTGCTGTATGTGCAGGTGGATTGAACATCTCCCCTTTGTCACCAGTTCTTCTCTTTTCCCCAATCTGTGTAAACTAGATGTTGAAATGCTGAGCTTACTTCCTAATGGGCTACCTCCAGCAAACTGTATCCTTGGGTGGCTCCTCAAGTTCTAGCTGTGATCTGCACACACCATTCAAGGACATTGGTGCTAACAAGAAACGGCAAGTCCAGAATGAGATCTACACGGAGCAAAGTTGTCTGGCAGCAGAGCCTTCCACTTCAAAATATATAGCAAGATAGAGTGAGAAGAACTTAAAAAGACATTGTGAGGGGTGCCTGGGTGGCTCAGTCGTTGGGTGTATGCCTTCGGCTCAGGTCATGGTCCCAGGGTCCTGGGATCGAGCCCCGCATCGGGCTCCCTGCTCCTTGGGAGGCCTGCTTCTCCCTTTCCCACTCCCCCTGCTTGTGTTCCCTCTCTCCCTGTGTCTCTCTCTGTCACATAAATAAGTAAATCTTTAAAAAAAAAAATACAAAGACATTGTGAAAATTCAAATGTCCTCTGTTTATCTATGAGGGGTTGCTCACAAGGTACTGATAGTATGTGATATTTAAGGTCTGACATTTCTTTGTGATTTAGGTGTCACGGAAAATGAAGAGCAATGCCATGATTACCTAAGATGTTAACATTAAGGGAAGCTGGGTGAAGTGTAGGCGGGAACTCTCTCTACTATCTTTGCAACTTTTCCATAAATTGAAAACTATTCCAAAATAAAAAGCTTGCTTTTTAAAAATGCAAGATTTGGTTTGCAATTTAGGAAAATGCAGCCCCCTCCAAAAAAACTTTTCGAATGATATTGTGCAAAAGAGCTGAATACATAAAAAGTAGGGAAAAAAATAGAGCAATGGAAATAAACATACTTGACACATATTCACCACATTTTTTCACCCCGTGTCGTAACAGCATACACCTATTTGCTTAGCAAACCCGCTGGAGCATGAGGGTATGAAAAAAAAAACAAAAAGAGAACAAAGGGAGCATGAGTAATCAGTACTACAGTGCCAGAAATGTGATAAATATATATATTCGGAATCTGAAATTATAGCAGAATCTCCCTTAGGCAGTTTGTCTCGCCTCTCCCTCCAAATATCTAAAAAAAAAACTTTTTCGTGAACAAAGTATACACTTAAAAGGAGCTGTATCCATCATCCCATATATGAAGTACTCAAGTTTTATTTTATTGGTCAGGATTCTGTCTGGCAAACGCTGGAATCCATTCTCTGGTGAGTTTAAGCAGGAAAAGGTTTATTGAAAGATACTCAGTAGCTCCGGAATCGTGGAAAGGCTGGAGAAACAAACCCAAGGCATAGCTTCCAGGAAAAATGCCAAAACCATGCTGCACATTAGCCGGATTCGGGGGGAGACGCCCCTGCCGCTGTACTGTTGCCCCCGCCCCCGGGCCCCCATTGCCAAGGACGTCAGCTCGATTGCAAATGATAGCGCTTCTAGCCTCCGGCTCTTCTGCGTCAGGAACTCCAACTTAGAGCCACTGCCCCCGCCCCGAAAGGCAGACCGTCTCCCTGCCAGCACAATAGAAGCTCACTGCAAGCCTGTTTCCTTCCTAGCTCAGCTCTGACTCTGGGTCTTGGGTGGCTTTTTAGATGCTAAATGGCAGAGTCTTGGTTGCATGCTCCATCCTAGCCCCCAAAGAGCCTGCGGGTTTTAGCTCCGATTCAACGTCTGAGAGCTAAAACCTAGGGTGACCGACTAAACCCTGCTTGTCCTGGATTTTCCTGGTTTTCCCACATCCCGGGAAACTCCTGGGCCCCAGGCAAACCGGGACAATTGGTCAGAGACTGAGAACTCATAACCTGTGTGTTTCCCCCGAGCAGAGAAAGGCTTTGCAAGAGATGCTGGGTAGCCACAAGGATGACGCAGAGCCCCTACAATAATCAATACGTGTTGATGAAAAGATCGATTTGAGGCACTTGCATCTGTAGTCAGATGGGTCGCTAGAGCCCCTGGCTCCTATCTGATGAACTGACTCATCTCCCTTCCCATTGTCCTCACCCTTCCCCCAACTCGTATGTCATAGTTTGCTCCTGGTCACACATGGTTATTTGCATAAAGTGCAAATGATTTTCCTGGTCGCCTCGCGTTTCTTATGTGGGCTATTTGTATCTGACAATTACTAAATTGGATTTAAAGTGGCTGTTTCACAATGACCACAATGCCCAAACTGTGGAAAGAGCCGAGATATCCATCAACAGATGAATGGATACAGAAGATGTGGTATATAGCCCCTACTTTTCCCTCTCCCTCTTTCCCCACCTAAAAAGTAATGTCTTCTGGGGCACTATTTTTTGTTCCATTTTGTTCACTGTTCTATCCCTATGCCCAAAAGACTGCAGACACCCAGTAGGTGCACAATAAATGTCGAATCATTGTCGAACTAAAGATGTCAAGTCGCCCCGGACTCAGCCCGAAATATAAAACTACCTCGATAAAAATGCCAATATTTTCTAATAGAAGAACAAAAGTTTATATAGAAAATGAAATAAGAGAAAATAGCCAGAAAATGTCTTGGGTAAACAAACAGACTAATACAGGGAGACCCGCCCTATGACATATTAAAACACACGATGAACTTGCCACACCTTCAACAGGCTTCGTAGAAATTTGTGAGTGGAAAGCGATCACGGAGTCAGCACAGCCCGCAGTAATGCAGGTTCGAGCCCCAGGCGCTGCCGAAGCTTCTGTCTGCACCCAGCCCGCTTCCCTGGTCTTCGCTCCTATTGTTTCATTATTCTTGTCACCCTCCTGTCTTTATAATTTTCCTTCCCTTTCCTGGCTCCTCAGTATTGCAGTACAAAGCATGTTGTAATTTCCCCCAACCCTGGATGCGTTATACCAATAGTACTTTTTCAAGTTTCTAGTACCTAAAAAGCAAATGTCCCATGTCAAAAATGACTTTTAACAGGTGTAAAGGCAGGAAGAGAAAGGTCAATTAAATGCATTTGAAGAAATAAGCACTCCCTCACTTTGCTGGTGGGGGTGTGAGCTGGTACCACTTTTAGGGAGAGCAATGTTGCCATTTCAGTCATAATTATGAATACATATGGGGCGCCTGGGTGGCTCAGTCGGTTAGGCGTCTGCCTCTGGCTCAGGTCATGATCCCAGGGTCCTGGGATTGGATCCCGCGGTCCTGGGATTGGATCCCGCATCGGGCTCCCTGTTCAGTGGGGAGTCTGCTTCTCCCTTTCCCTCTGCCCCTCCCCCCTACTTTTGCTCGGTCTCTCTATGTCAGATGAATAAATAAAATCTCAAAAAAACATAAAATAAAAAATAAATTATGGGGGCACCTGGGTGGCTCAGTCGTTAAGCGTCTGCCTTCGGCTCAGGTCATGATCCCAGGGTCCTGGGATCGAGCCCCACATCCGGCTCCCTGCTCCGCGGGAAGCCTGCTTCTCCCTCTCCTACTCCCCCTGCTTGTGTTCCCTCTCGTGCTGTCTCTCTCTGTCAGATAAATAAATAAAATCTTTAAAAAATAAAATAAAATAAAATAAAATAAATTATGGATACATATAGCTTTTGGCCCAAGAATTCTACTTTCAGGAACTTATTCTACAACTACTAGTGTATGTGGAGATTACTCATTGCAGTATGACTTGTAATAGCCAAATATTTTAAAGAACTTGTATGACTATGAAGAGGGAACTGTTTCAATAAATTATGGTACACCCATACGATAGACTATTGTTGCATTATTTTTACAAATGAGAACATTTTAATATACTGGTATGATGCAATAGCCAAGCTACGTGTTCCGTGGAAAGCGTGAGGTACAGAACTATGCATTTTGGGCTGGGTTTTTTTTTTTTTAATTTTATTTATTTATTTGACAGAGACAGAGACAGCGAGAGCAGGAACACAAGCAGCGGGAGTGGGAGAGGGAGGAGCAGGCTTCCCGCCGAGCAGGGAGCCCGATGTGGGACTCGATCCCAGGACCCTGGGATCATGACCTGAGCCGAAGGCAGACGCTTAACGACTGAGCCACCCAGGCGCCCCTGGGCTGTTTTTTTTTTAAATATGTATTCACATGTTTGTTTGGAGAGCCCTAAAATATGGTTGGAATGGTGCATAAAACATTCTGCCAGTGTTGGCTGCCTCCAGGCTGGGGGACCGGGTGCCTGGAGAAGGAAGGTAAGAAGGTGACTTAACATTGTAAACCCTTTTGGACTTTTTGCACTCTAAACCGTGTGAATGTATTCTCTATTTTTAAAAGGGTTTGCCAGCTTATGTTTGGCCTCACACGGAAGTACTGAAGAGGGAGTGCTTAACGCAAACTTTGTTTTCTTCTCCCTTTTGCCTAAGGCTGTTCTCACAGCCAGCAGAGACGGAGTGTGGAGAAATCTGGAAGCCAGGTTGACCGACAAAGACTGGGCAAGCTTAGGCTGATTCATCATCCCTCCGTATGATCTGCCTCCCGGCCTCGCCAGGTAACTAATAATGAACCCACCGGCTCTTCATTTTATTGCTTTTCACGCAGAAATTTGGAATGTTACAGATGGCTGGGTTTTGACAGGAATGTAATGCACACTCAGACGTACAGAAGTCCAGAATCCAGGTCTTTCAAAGCAGCAATTCTCTTTCTTTCTCTTGCTCAGAGCCGGGCAAGGGATCCGTCCTAAGATATGGCTGTTTTGTTTGGTGCCTCAGACCCACAGCTTGGACTTAGCCACATAGTACCACATAGTACTTCCAGGCAACTCACTGGAGGAGTTCCCTTTCTGGGGCCAAAACCTTGGGAAGGGAAAGGAAATAATAGATTTCTTAAGTGAGTACAATCACACAGCTCACACGACCTTGGAATTGGGAAGTAATTAGAATTGGGAAATAACTAGAAAATTCGAAATAAAAGCTGCAAAGTGCAGCATTCAAACTGAAATCCACTGTGGGGGGAAAAATCCCAATTCCATCACTCGATCGCACAATCCTGTTTCCAAAGAATGGCAAAACTACGCATGGCACAAAAAAAGTAATCTTTTTTTTTTTTTAAGATTTTATTTATTTATTTGACAGAGAGAGACAGCGAAAGAGGGAACACAAGCAGGGGGAGTGGGAGAGGGAGAAGCAGGCTCCCCACTGAGCAGGGATCCCACTGCGGGGCTCGATCCCAGAACCCTGGGATCATGACCTGAGCCGAAGGCAGACGCTTAATGACTGAGCCACCCAGATGCCCCAAACGTAATCTTTTGTTTTCACTTTTTTCTTAGTATGAAATGTTTCCGGCATACGGAAAAGTAGAGGGGATATTCTAAACAACATCCACGCACCTACAGAAGTCTTTGTCAAATCTTAATCTTTTGCCATATTTGCTTCAGATAATTGTTCTTTAAAAAGCATAATTTTGGATGTGGTTCAAGCCTCCCGTGTCCCTCTTCCTCATCCCACCTGTTTCCCTCCCTCCCGAGAGCTAACTGGCTTTCAGAATTTGGTGTTTATCATTCCCATGCATGCTTGATGTTTTTATAGCATGTATAGGAATTCATAAACTGTATATAATCCTGTTTGTCATGTTTTAAACATTATAAATGTGATATTCTGGGTCCACCATTCAATAGCTTCCTTTTTGCATTCAGCTTTTTCTGTTGAAGGACAATTGGTTTTTTTCCATTTTTCCCCTTTACCAGAAATGCTGCAAGAGAAATTTTGTACTTTCTCTGGACACACACATGAGGCACTTTCTCTAAACTAGGAGACAATTGATTGGTCCTAGGATATGCCTCTCCTCAAAGTTTCCAGAGAACAAGTTACTCTCAAGCATGATCATACCATCTTACCTCCTTTAAATAGCCCCCAAGCTTTCTAGGTATGCTTCCTAGCTTTACAGAGCAGCAGGAAAAAATACATTTTGTATCCAAATACTAATTTGGCGAACAAATCTGTCGTGGACATTGTTGGCACCCCACCCACGTCCCCTCACTCAGACCACTTCACTGTATACCAGCCAACTCCCCACTGCCAGCACCTGCATTGCCTTTTGCCTGGGAACATTCTCTGGCTGCCAGAGAGAGCTTTGCTGTTGGGGCAGCAAGAGCAACTGGGGGGAGCTGGGGAATTTCCATCCCCTGAGAGCTGTTTCAACCAATGACCAATGGGAGTTGGTGTATCAATACCTCAGCTCCCTCGTCCTTCAGGCAGGATAACTCTGAGGTACGTGTTTTATCCAGATTTTTGGAGTGCCCGGCAGAATTAAGCCACAGTTGCCCACAGTGATCATCTGTGTGATATCAAACCCTATATTAGTGATCCTCTGTCTCACTTCTCCTCTCCGCCACCAGTGTCCTGAGACCACTTCCCAAATAAATTACTTGTGCTCAAACCCGTGGCTCAGAGTTGGCTTCTGAAGGAACCTGACTGGACTCCAATAGCTCTCATGAGGATGCATTCAGATGCCAGTAATGGTCAGAGGTGGGGGGAAATTGTCACCAGTTGTAGAGTTTGCCCATAATCACACCGCCAAAAAAAGGAAGAGAAAAGAGTTTGCATATTATTCAGAGAGAAGACACAATAAACACTTTGCTGTTTGGTTCTTGGAGAAGATGAGACAACAATCACATAAATATAGTGTTAATAACTGCAACACCACGAGGCTTTCCTTTGGAAGCCACACCTTTAGTTTCTGTCCCAAATTTCTTCAAATGCACTAAAGAGAAATGCTTGTAAATCTTTTGATTTGCTTTGCATACTTTCGAGATGACTGGGGTCAGAATTCTGAGTTTTTATAGTTGAAAGTATGAAATAAAAATTGGAAAAAGAAGAAAAAGAAAGAACTATCTTCAAGAGCAAAAGGGCAGTGGTTTGCATATAAAAATCACCTTGTGGGGGAGACGAACCACGAGAGACGATGGACTCTGAAAAAACAAACTGAGGGTTCTAGAGGGGAGGGGGGTGGCAAGATGGGTTAGCCTGGTGGTGGGTATTGAGGAGGGCACGTTCTGCATGGAGCACTGGGTGTTATGCGCAAACAATGAATTATGGAACACTACATCAAAACCAATGATGTAATGTATGGTGATTAACATAACATAATAAAAAAAAATCACCTTGTTTGCCTGAGTTTGAAGAAAAGGGCTTTTTAAAGCCTAGGTTTTGGCATAGCTTTCTGTGGCATTTTCCTCTTTGTTGTTCTATTTTATTTTTTTCCCCAAATCGCACAAACAACAATAGCTCTCTGTACGAACATTAGGCAGTAATTTTATAATGTCATTGAGTTGTTGGGGCAGTAAATGATGCTCCCATGGAATTCTATACCTTATCCCATGGCCTCGAGAATGGCAGGCGACTGCTCTAATTTGTGATTCTTATAACCCAAAGCAAAGAGGTAAAGTTGAGTTTTGAAAGAATTTTTTTCTAACGGCCTAATCAACTCAGGTTAATGCACAAAACAAACAAACAAACAAACAAAACAAAACTGTGGGATATACAAGAGTACAAAAAATAAAAATGAAACCCTCTCCTGTCACCGAGAGGGAGGCACCAATGATCTCTTTATCTATGCATACGTTGTTCCCCCCAATTTTTACACAAAACTTGAAATGGATTAAGTACCCCATTTTATAAGCTATGTCATCACTAAAAAGATCATGAAAAGTAGCCCACATCGTTACATGGTCTTGAAAGGGCACTCATTTGTATGACTAGCTAGCATTGCATTAATGGAGGTCCATCACTTATTTAGCTAATTTAGCCAATTTCCCAGGCCTCTGGATTGGTCTCTTCCCAATTTCCAATACTTCCATGACGCTCTTTGATGATACACCTTTACATGTGTACATCTTCGCTTCTTTTGCCTGAATTCCTAGATGAGCAACCACTTGTTCAAATGAGAAGAGCACTTTTATTTTTTTAATTTTTTTTTTAAGATTTTATTTATTTAATTGACAGAGAGAGAGTGACAGTGAGAGAGGGAACACAAGCAGGGGGAGTGGGAGAAGGAGAAGCAGGCTTCTCGCTGAGTAGGGAGCCCGATGCGGGGCTCGATCCCAGGACCCGGGGATCATGACCTGAGCCGAAGGCAGATGCTTAACTGACTGAGCCACCCAGGAGCCCCGAGAAGAGCACTTTTAAAGCTCCTAATACCTGTGCCAGATTGTCCTCTTGAAAGGTTGCTCCAATTTGCACACTGATACATGGTGTGAGGGGGTGTCTGAAGACACAAAATATTTTATCACATGACAAGAGTTACCGTATTTGCTATGAGAGAAACAAAAGCTTCCAGGCCTTATTTTAAGTTTGGTTTAAATTTGCACTTCAACACACTTAGAAATTCCAACATGTCTTGGTTCTCTGGAGGCTAATGGACAAAATGAGAATGCTAAGTCATGAATACCAAGCTTGTCTTTGCAATTATTGTTTAAAATCTGTGACAACCGCTAGATTCTAGAAGGTGCGGCAGGCAACTCTGTTCTGTCTCTTCATCTTAAGGACCTGCCCCCATCTGGTGTGTTTTATGTCCTTGCTTCACAAAAAGAATTCCTCTGCCAAACCCCTCTGTTGCACTGCTCCCCAGTCTGGTTATGAGATGTGATCGAAGGGGCTGAATTAATTCCCGATGAGACATTCACAGATAACAGTGGGCTTTCTTTTGTTCAACACTTAATAGGCACCTATTATGTGCCAGAGAACTCTGCTAGGGATAAAGATGCAAAGTCCAAAGGCCTTCCCAATGAAGGTAACTTTTAAATTGCTTGGAAATGAAGACTTCCAATGTTGAACTCAAAAACTGTCATCTCACAAAGGAAGACATATGAATGGCAAAACACCAACAAAGAAAGTCCAAAAGGCTGAGTATTTCTGAAATTTCTGGCTCGCTGATCAGCTGCACCAAACGGTCAGCTCTCCTAACCGACATCCTTCCACGCAAGCCAAGCCGGAAGCGGAAGTGAGAGCTCCAATCCTGCCCCTCCAGGCTCCTCCCACTCCTCCAGGCCTTCCAGAAACTCCTGAAAGGGCTGCTTCCCCGAGAGGGCAGGCCTGCGGTTGCCTGGGCAGCAGACGCCCTTCTGTTTCTTGCAACACTAGGCATCTTGCAAGATGCCAGATGCCTCCCTGGGCCGCTATGTCCTCCTCTCCTGCTGCTCACTGCCCCCCAGGGCCAGGTCAGGAAGACTTCTGACAAATCTTACACTTCCGTCCGAGGCTCGATCCAGCTAGACATCCCTGCTTCCTTCTTCCCGCTGCTTTGTCCTTCCAGCCCACCAATCTTTCATGTTATTTCTGCTTGCCTGTGTTGAGCCACAGTTTTCTTTTCTTCTAACCCATAAAACACCTACAGAAAAATCCAGAGAGAAGCTATGAGTCACTGAGTTTCAGGAAGATCTCAAATGGAGACTGTAGTTGTTGCATATGGAAATCTTATATGGGCTTTAAAAAGATCACAGACACGTTCTCTTACATAAGGCCCTGATTTTTCGGCTGTGGTATGTTTAAGGTGAAGATTTTTGTCATTGATTTGGAGGCCACACGTGCATGTGGCCATTTTCATCTCCAGAGAAGGTAGAAATCATGAGCCCAAGGCTGTTAGTCTTGTTCTCTCCCTATCCCTCCAGAAGCAGCTTCTTGGAGAAATGGACTACCTTAATTTCCATAGAGGAAGGGGACCTGTCAGGTCCATGATTTAGTGATTTTTTTTTTGTCTTCTACAAATTATAAAATGCCTTTTCCCTTCCTACTAGCACAGACTTGTATTTCCTATCAAGTACGTTGATTGATATAGAAGAGTCCATTTATTGGCATGGATAACATGGCAGGCGGGGGGTAATGGCTTCTGTGTTTACTAGAGCCCACACGCATAACAATCACATGATTGATGGCAGGGTTTACCCACTTCAGCACTACCGATGTCCTGAGCTGGACAAGACTTTGTTGTGGGGGGCTGTGCCGTACACTGGAAGATGTGGGGCAGCATCCTTGGCCTCTGTCTACTAGATGCCACTAACACCTCCCCGGCAGTCGTGATGACACAAAATGCCTCCAGACTCCAAATATTCCTGGGGCACGAAATCATCCTAGGTAGAAAACTGTTGGTCTATACTACATGGAGCATGAATGTTCCCAGAGCAACAGGAGCTTGGATAAAACCACATTTTGTTCACTCTCCAAGAGCTATCTGGGCACCAATTATCTTAACCATAAAAATAAGATTCATCAGGCTAAGATATCTGCGTATGGTAATCTTAGAAAAATATAAGGCTGTTTTTAACCATATCAATAACTTGGGACTTGGAGAACTAAGTGATTGAGAATGAATGACCTCATCAAAAATGGGATCACAGAAAAAATTAGAAATAGTACACGGAAGAGGATAACATTGCCTGTCTGGGTGTTTGAGCTCGTGGGACCTAACTGGTCCCAGAGGAAAAAGGAAATGTTGATCAATGAATTGGGCCAGGACAGGCTACCTAGGTTGGCCATAGTGGTCAGAATGCTGACATCAGGTAAAAACATTCAAGGGAATGTGATTCCTGTTGATGTACCAGGCTCCCTCCAACTCCTGTACGAAAATGGATTGGAGTGCTATGGTAGACATAGAGACAGCAGTCAGGAGGCCACTGTGATAGTTCAGATAAGGGACAATGGGGCCCTGGGCTGGAGTGCTCTCAGTATATGGCATCCCCTAATGGGAGTCGCTAAGGAATCAATATGAGCAGAAGCTCTAAAATTACTTAGCTCTATAGTCACTTGGGGTGAGACATTTCATCTCTCTAGGCATTGACTGGGACTTTATTAGACTAAGGGGCCAGAGTTAATATTGTCTGAGGGCCTTTCCAATCTTCTTTCCCACCCTCCTCCTCTCCCAAGAAAATCTATGGGTCCAAAAATAGGCCGGTGCATGTGATTCAAGGACTATAGTCCTGCTCCTCACTCGTCCTCAAACCTCAGCATACCCTGGCAAGTCCCTCCATGTATGCGCAATTAGCAGGAGAAAGCTAACGGAGCACCTTTCTGCTTGCTTTGGAACTACAAGTAGGAGGCCAGTGTTTCCAAGGCTGACGAAGTTTTGAGAGAAGGTTCTGATCGTCTCTGATAGCCAAGCCCAGAGTAGGTGGGCAAACACACTCCCGGACACGCTGACAGCTCATTTACACTGGAACTCGAAACAGCATCTTTCTGGAACATCAGCAAAACTCTTCAGCTTCAGTCTGATGGGGCAATTCCAGAATCAATCTCTGTGGTCAGGAATTGCCATGATCTGATTGGCTTAGGCACGAGTTACCTAAACCACTGGCTGAGGCCAGGGGGTTGGGATTGGTTTCGTCTAATCAGAGCCTCGTATTGAAGCTTGGAGTAGAATCAGTGTTGCAAACTGCATAGCTCCTACCCAGCAGAGTAACTGGATACTGGGGAGTCCACCACGATGCCCTGTGCAGTGTACCTAAATAACTAACATACAGAGTAAAAGAGAAGACTGCCGGAAGAGACAGCACAATGAAGTGTTACATGTATTTAAGAGCTGAGAAAGTACATTTTTAATTTGAATCCAGTGTTCTTTCCATTGTACTGGTGTGGCTCACGTGGTCATATGCTTGCAGTGAGTATCCGAATGGAATTACTCTATGTACTGTTAGCCCACAATACTCAACACTCCAGGATCTACAAACACATGATGTTATTTCACCTACACGGATGGTGCAAACACCACTGTAATGTTAGCACCAAGCCCAAACACTCAGAGGGTGAGGCCATGCCTCTCAGGCAGAACCTCATTGGATTAAATTTTTTACTGATCAATTATTTTATGCCTTTCTCATCCATTACTTGTGGGTGTTCTGTGCTTTATAACCAGAGGGTGCTCTTATCTTCAAATAAATCACAATGTTCTGTTAAGCAAACATCAACTTTGAGACTGTTTTATACTTCCATATTTAAATTGTCTGTCTTATCAGAAAAGGATTTTTGAAACTTAAAAAAAAAAAACAAAAAACTTCTAGAAGTGCCTGGATGACTCAGTCGGTTAAGCATCTGACTCTTGATTTCGGCTCAGGTCATGATCTCAGGGTTGGGAGACTGAGCCCCACGTCGGGTTCTACATTTGGTGTGGAGCCTGCTTAAGATTCTCTCCCTCGGGGCGCCTGGGTGGCTCAGTCGTTAAGCGTCTGCCTTCGGCTCAGGTCAGGATCCCAGGGTCCTGGGATCGAGCCCCGCATTGGGCTCCCCACTCCCCCGGGGAAGCCTGCTTCTCCCTCTCCCGCTCCCCCTGCTGTGTTCCCTCTCTTGCTGTGTCTCTCTCTGTCAAATAAGTAAATAAAATCTTTAAAAAAATAAAAAAAAAAGATTCTCTCCCTCTCCCTCTGCCCCCCGCAAGAAACTTCTAACCCCCCCTAATTCTCCTAATTATTTAAAGATATGACTGTAGAGGAATAAAACATGCGTCAATCTGATTGCTTAGCTAACACATGCATGAACATGTGATCTTCCCTGCAGTGGCCTAACAGATTTTCCTCATGCAAGTCAGTGTCTCCTAACCTCGCTTACTCATCATACTTGCTAGAGAACTTTTAAAAATGCAGTTCCCCAGGTCCCGTCCTAAAACAGATCTGAAGTCAAAAGGCATTTGTATCCCTGAAATGTCTCTGTGAGAGATTCACAAAGATTTGCCGTGGCTCCCTGGGGAGAAGTGTACTTCACAGAGTGGCTATTGTGACTCGCCTCCCATGACTCGCCCTGGCCCCTGAACTTGAGCAGGCTCTCTCTTTTCTCTCTGTCATGACAACCAATAGTGATCCAACTAGAGGTTGCTCTGTCACCTTGGTGTCACAGTGAACACAAGAGGGGGCAGAGCCATGGGTGAGCCCCCATGAATACATATTGTGAGCAAGAACGAAGGCTTTGCTGTAATAAGCCATAAGATTTGGGGACCGTTTGTTACTGCAGCCCAGCGGATCCTTTCCAACTCAGTCATTCCCGGAAGTGACTCTGATACACAAGCAGGCTTGAGACTCACAGAGGTAAATGTACTTGAACCTCACATGTGTATACACGTTTGTGTGGGTTGTGTTCATAAGATAAAATACATGAATCCTGAGATGGTGATCTTTCCCCAGGCTTGGGGATTGCTGGGTGATACATGAAATTCTCATGAATGAACTTGCTATGAAAAACTCTACTCATCACTGCTAAAGAGTTACCTCTCCCCCTTCCCCCCTCTAAACTCTGTGAAAACACAATGGCTTTCTCTGAGGCTTTGTTCAGTTCTCTTTGAATATGAATTAATTCCTCATGGTTTTATAAGGAATTGAAAAATGAATGGAACCAATTATTCCGTGTATTTTCTCCATCACCCCCCTGCAGAAATGGGCTTTTCTAGACTCCAGATTCCCCTGGAAAGAGGACATAGGCGAATTCAGCCCTATTTTGACTGATAAGCTGGTTGTAGGAACAGGCTGAAAGTTCTTTGTTAAAAACTTAGCCTTTTTGCAGTTACTTAAGAACTGTGTTTTAAAGTCATTGAAAAATTGAACTGCCTGTGGAATCAGGAATAGACTTGTATCTCTTTAACAGAACAAAAACACTTTACCCTTAGAACAGTTTTGGCCAAAGACAAACTTATTGATAAAAAGCCATCAGCATGCTTGCCAATACAGGAATTTTGACCCTCTGCCGTAACAATACTGGGCAGGGTGTCAGGGCTAATGCACTAGCAGAGGGCAAAGGAAGAAAATGAGCTTCCCACAAAAACACCGTTCGGGTCAGCACGAATCATACTACCACACTAGCTTCCTTTCTCCCCACCAGTGACTCTGACTGGTAGGTTCCTTATTTTGCTCTCGTGGGACCTCCCAAACACACTCAACCTGCAACCAATAGCTTTGGCAGTTGATGCTTACAAATGTCGAGCCTGGGACATGGGACTCCACCTCACAACCCTAAGATCATGACCTGAGCCGAAATCAAGGGTCGGACGCTTAACCGACCGAGCCACCCAGGCACCCCAAAATGGTTCTGCTTCTTGACAACAGAAGGGCAGGCTGGGGCTACAGTGGGCTGGGGAGCTGAGAAGAGCAGTGGGGCTCAAGAGATGATTAATTCTGAGCTGCAGAGAAGGGTCCCCAATCCAATACTTCATTCTAGCAAATTCTAAAGAAGGCGCCAGATGACTCATTGGGTCCTAAGAGGACTTAGGTTTTACAGCAAATAATACAGCAGAGGATTTCTATGGTAAATCAAACTTTGGTAAATCAAAACTTTTATATTTTCTCATAGGACTAGTATTTCCCTGAAATGTGTAGATTTCAAACCCTAAAAGATGGAGTCAGATACACCTATTGTTAGAACACAAGCTGGGAATTGGCCATTTTTCAGCCTGGTAAACATAAAACTACCCACTTGCAGTCACATCTCAGGAATTCCAGAACCTTCCATGCTGTGCAGTCCAAACTACACTTTATGTCAACCTATTGCACAAATTGTGAATCCCATTCATTATGAGAAAATATACATAAGAATTCTTTATGGACTTTGTGTACCTTTCAGCCTGAAAACAGCTCTTATTTGTTCCAATTTCAACAATTCTCTGCCTCTCTTTCACCCTAATCTGGGTTGGATGAATAACTTGGACATGCTTGAGATAAAATCAAACATAAATTGGCTGATTGGGCCTCTTCCTTGCACTTCACTTAACACAGCAAAAACTATTCCATCTTTTCAAAGGTCAGAGATTCCCTGATCACTTAAGCAGAGAGAAGACCATCATAAATCCATTATTTGAAGCTTTTATGGAGGATGCATGTTTCTAGGTTCATTTAAACATAATTTAAATATTAAAGGAAAAGGGAAGTGGGAAAACGGTGGGTAGGCAATGTATCACTTGTGCAAAAAAAAAAAAAAAAGCAACTCTCAGAAATTCCAAAAGAAATGCCAAATGGCCAGAACAGACAGTTTTATTTACACTTGTACGCATTATTTCTACAATAGTATTTGCTGTTCTTTCAGATCAAAATCTGATGACTTTAAACAAATGTGTGTTTGTATTCTCAAGATTCCTTCCAGGGACTTTGTGAATTGGCGGGACTTAAATATTAGTGGCAAACGGGGCCTTTCTCACCTTTCTTCTCTGGAGCAAGTCACAAGGCAGAGAGAATCCTACAGTTATTTCTGGACATTTCTTCAAGGAATTACGATTAAATGGAATTTAAACCAATGTAAAAACGCAGGTTAGCCAGATTGGTATTTGCTTTACCTTTCTTGGACTTAAATTACATGCTAATCAGGTCCATTTGACCAGAGCTGGGGTGCCTTTCCCTCATTAAATAGTAAGAGTTCTGTTTCTACCCACATGCTACATTTGTATACTAATGTATATAGAAATTTCTATCATCAAAGGCTTAACTAGACATGCAGGACTCATAAAGGGAGGAAATATGGGCCATAAATATTAGAGTTTTTAAACTTGAAACAAATTTGAGTGATGAATTTCCAGCTCTGGGGCAGGAACATGAAAGATGGGATGTCTGAGTGATTTTTCCTGCACGACACGCGGAGCGTTGTTTTGTGTCTTGTAACCCAGCGCCAGGGGTAGCAAGCAGAGTCAAAACTGAGACGTTGTGCTTCTGCAAAGAAATGGAATCATAAGAGACATTGTATGCTAAACACATCATCCTTCAAGCACTCCTAATATAATACATCAGACAAAATACATCAATTAAAATAATGTAACAAAACACGGAGGAAAGTAGGAAAGAGAAAATTGCTTGTGGTACTTCAAAGGTACCACATGTCCCCTGAATTCCCCGGAGGATTTCCTGGATGGTAAAAACGCAACGTGAGCAAACGTGCTTCCCAGCTGCAAAGCCCAAACGCAGAGACTAAGAGGGCTCAGGTTCTAGCCCTTCAAATAAAACACCAGGTGTTTACCTCAAAGATTGCCTGGAAGAGACAAGTACAATTGGACGCCTAGAAATGAGACTAAAGTAGCTTAAACATGAAGTAAGAACCGTCCATCCAGAATTGACTGGAGGCTTCAGCAAGTGTGACGGGGCGGCAGCTACAATCCCCCGCCCCCGGAGGCTGAGCGTGAGGAGGGCCCCTTCTCAGCAGCCCCGGGCCCCAGTCCACGCTAAGGGCACCCCCAATCTCACCCCACCCTGCACCTCCAAAACCAACTCTTTGGAAATTCAATTAGGCATACTTCAGAAGAAAATGGGAACTCCAAGTCACATTTGATGGTGATGAAATCTTCTTCCACAGAAGAGACTTCTCTCGGTATGCTATTAATTTAAAGGGCATCTGGCCAAGCCATCTATAAAGGTGCAGCCTCCAAGAAAAAAAAAATGAAGAAAAGGGATTCACTTTTCTTGAACTTCTTCTATTAAGGAAATGGTTTCTATTTGCTTGCAACGTTGGGGATTTGAGTCTTTAACTACACTGCTCTGCCTGGTTTTCAAGCGAATCCGAGAGAATGTGCTAAAAAAGAATACGCGTGTTGGGCTTTATCAAAGTTGGGGGGATGACAATGTTCTGGAAATAAGAATTGCAAACATTGCGACTTTCCACCCACTGGCCGCGAAGACTGTAGTAATTTCATCGAGCAATGAAAGGCAGTGGAGATACGACCAAGGCAGCACGGGGGACACATGGACACTTCGTTTTATGAGTGGGACAATTAATTCAGTGTTGGGATCCCCGCCGAGTTGGGCTGATAGGGGGTGTGGAAACAAATCCTTATTTATTTGCGCCAGCACATTACTTGACTGAGGCTCTGTGAATCCAGTGGCTGCATTATAGACCGTAGTGGGCTAATCAATTCACACTCGAGGCTGATTTATTCTGAATGAAAAATTGGCCTTTCTTTGGAGGAGCAAACATGGTCAGGATCATAATTCAGACTAGGGATGTGATGGTGGATATGCCAACGGAACTTTCCGAGAGAACAGCCATTAGGTCCGACTCTCTGCCTCGAGGAAGTAAATGTCTGAGTTTTCAACATCTTCCCTTCTTCCTACTGTTTTTTGTGTGTCCTTTGTGCTTCCTTGGGGCCCATTCTCCAAACTTTAGACTGTTATTTTGGTGGTATCTTTATGTTTGACAATTTTTTGTCCACTCAAGCCTGATTTGTAAGGACATTCTCGTGATATTTAAGAGACGTTGCTTGAGCTCTAAAGCCCTAGTCCCTGCACTCGAGCTCGAGCTCCCTATGGTGCTAAAGGGCATTTATATTTCTGACTCCCCTAATGGATAAGAAAGCACTAGAAGACAGGGACAGTGTTGTACTCCTCTCTTGGAACCCCACTGCTGATGCAATGCCTGCCTTATATCAGACCCTCAACAAAGTCTTTCCAATAATTTTACAAGTAAAAATTTTCAAAGAGTTTCTGCAGGAACAAAAAAAAGATGCACCACCATATAATTCAATGCCAAGTGAAACACTTTGGAAACTGGTCTTAGTCAGAAATTCTAAAAACATTTTTTGACATCATTTATTTTTTTAAAAAGATTATTTTCTAGCAAAAGAAACTGAGGTGATATAAGCTGTTTGTAATCCACGGCAGCATGTTTGAAAAGTGAAAAATTCAGCAACCGCTTTACCCTGGATAGAGACAGAGGAGGCCCTTACTGGGTGTGATTTGAAAATATGTAAATGGAGTCCCCTGACAAACCACCTTCTTCACAGGTGACTACTGAAAGGGTGTGAAAACAGGAAGCAAAACACGGGAAACACAGGGAGAGAAAACCCAGATCTGTGCGCCCTCGGGGAGCTGGACACAGAAGAGCAAGGGCTGTGAGCACCCGGAGGCAGAGCCCTGTCCGGCCCCCCCACCCCAGCTCCCGGGGCAAACTCAGCCCTCTCTGCGTGGGCTTTGGCTAGTCCTGTTTTTGAGTGGGTTACACTGGGCTCCAAAATTGTTTCATGTCTTGTCTTTTATGCCTTCGTGTTTTTTATAGTCATTTTGAAATCCTTGGATGCATTACAAGAAGACACTAGAAGAGTTACCTAAAGGAATCTCCAGGACCATTCTTGCTAACGCTTATAGCTATGAGAACCAATCGCTTCCCGGACGCATTTGGGAGGTGGATTAGTTTGGGCTGAAACTACACGCAGGTGTTTGACTGATCGCGGCTTCCCCTCCCACCACCCTACCTTCATCAAACAGATAAGTTGGCATTTTGTCTTAGTTTGCTGAAATCTATCTGTGATCTTGGCATTCTGTGGGCAAAAATGTAAACATCCAGTTCAGAGGAACAAAATCAATCTTGTCAAATAAGAAGATAAGAATGTCAAACGGGGAAGAGGAGAAGGAAGGGAAGGAAGGAGAGAGGAAGAAAAACAGAAAGAAGTAATCACTTCATCCACTTCTAGTCGCAGGAAGCACTGTTTTTTTGTTTTTGTTTTTTTTTTTAAGATTTTATTTATTTATTTGACAGAGACACAGCGAGAGCAGGAACACAAGCAGCCGGAGTGGGAGAGGGAGAAGCAGGCTTCCCGCGGAACAGGGAGCCCGATGCGGGGCTCGATCCCAGGACCCTGGGATCATGACCTGAGCCGAGGGCAGACACTTAACCGACTGAGCCACCCAGGCGCCCCAGGAAGCACTGTTTTTGGAAGTGGAAATTATTACGGAAATTCATTAAGTAATTCTGTGATTTATAAAGCCGCAGAGTTTAGATGCTGATTTACAACACATCTCTACTGTCAAAAGAATATATAAGATTTGGAATATTATAATACACATAAAAATTCACATTCTACACTACTTGGCCAAATAAAAGCGTGGGTCTCACCTTTGGTCTTGTCGGAGTGGCCAATCTGATGTGTCGCCAGGGAGGGTGAAATGTCTCCCAAGTTGCCGCGTCTCCTTCCTCTCTCTGCAGGACATGTACGTGGTGGGAGGAGGCAGCGACCACAGCAAAAATCCTCATAATTATAGACTGGAGTTAAGAAGGCCCCACTCTGCGTTATCTTTCAATAGCTGCTGTTTCCAGTTGTCAGCATAGAGGTAGCTGGGTGTCCCCCTTCCAGGTGTCCACCATTTGCCATCCCTTGAGACGGGTGGTGGACTGTCCTTGCTTTTAGTAACTGGTGGAGACGTGAGGAGTGTTGAGCCTTGTGTTTCTGTTTCAGAAGCTGTTTCTTGGGGTGCCTGGGCGGCTCAGTTGGTTAAGCATCTGCCTTCGGCTCGGGTTGTGATCTCAGGGTCCTGGGATCGAGCCCCGCCTCGGGCTCCCTGCTCAGTAGGGAGCCTGCTTCTCCCTCTCCCACTCCTCCCACTCGTGCTCCCTCCCTCTCTCTCTCAAATAAATAAATACAATCTTTAAAAAAAAAAAGAAGTCGCTGCTCACCAGCAGACATCAAAGGTATCTAGTTGTATAACATGACTGAACAGATGATTCTGATTAAAATTGTTCTTAATGGGAGCACTTTCCTTTATCATTATTATTATTATTATTATTTTTACCTTTTTTGAAAGCAGTTATGGGCACTGGTTGAGACAGACAAGGTGTACCCCCAGGAAGTTTCCAGTTCAATAGTGGAGGTGGGGAAACATGCAGTCCTGCCTCCCCACCGATCGCTTATTGAGCCATGCAAGAAACACGGAGCCCAGGTTCGGCTAGGCTTCCAGGGCGAAGCAGTGGTCCCTGACCAGGGGCAGCTTGTCCCCAGGGGACATTTGGCAATGTCTGGAGACATTGTGGGCTGTCACACCGGACAGGGGGTGCTCCTGGAATCTAGTGGGAAAAGAGGCCAGGGAGGCTGCTAAACATTTTACAATGTTCTTTGGGGTTCCTGGGCCTGATTCCAATTCCTGTGTGTGTGTAGGCTTCCCCACACCAACAAGCAATTCTCAGTGTCTGAGAATTCAACCCAGTTCTGACACTCCCTACCTGGAGACAGCATCAGATCCACAGGCAAGGGGTCCAGTCCCACAAGATGGCCCTCCATTTCAGATGCCACTCACACACCCATACTTCTGACCAACTGGCTATAAATCAGAGGTTTCCATGCCCCCTTCCTTGGGTTCCATTTATTTGCTAGAATGGCTCACAGAACTCAGGAAACCCATTTACTCGCTAGATTACCGACTTATTACAAAGGATTTTAAAGGACACGAATCAATAGCCATATTAAGAGTTACATAGGGTGAGGTCTTGAGCAGAGGAGCTTCTTTCCTTGTGGAGCTTGGGGCCAGGCACAGTGGCACATAAACGTGTTCTGGTTCCCCAATCTGGAAGCTCTCTGAACCCCCTCCTTTTGGGTTTTTATGGAGGTTTCATCACACAGGCGTGACTGTTGAAATCATTGGCCAGTGGTGAACCTGCAGCCCCTCTCCCCGCCCCGGAAGTCAGGGGGTGCGACTGAAAGGTCCTCTAATCACGTTGGTCGGCTCCCCTGACAAGAAACCCGTATCCTTAGGTGCTTTCCAAAAGTCAGCTCACTAACATAAACACAGTCGTGGTGGAAAGGGGCCTGTTATGGATAGCAAGACACTCATTACACCTCTGTGGCTCTGGAAGGATTTGGGGAACTGAGGACAAGAGAGCAAATCTAGCAAAAGATGGTCCCTTTGCTCTTACGGCTCAGGAAATGCCAAGGGTTTTGGGAGCAGGAACCATGGATGAAGACCAAATACACAAGAAACACATTTTGGTCACCTGAATGACCAAATATATTCATTTCTTATAAATCACAATATCACAAATGCACAGAACAGCTCCCAACCGTGAAGAATTATCTGGCCCCAAATGTCAACGGGGCTGAGGTTGGTCTAAAGAATAAGCTAGAACTCATACATAGGGGAAATTTAAAGACATTCTTGGAGTGACAAGCAAAATTGGGCAATTGATTTTTAGGCAGGCATTGGTCAGAGTTCAGGCAGAAAACAGAAGGCCCACTGAAATCCTGAAATTCGAGATTTTATCAGGGTGATGCTATCAGCTCTCTGCCCGCATCTCCTGGGACTTCTGCCGCAAGCTCTGTATGCACCAGCTCTCCAAGTCCTTTTACTCACAAGCAGCACACCTCTCTTTGTCGAAAAGCAGCTCTAAGACCACTGGAAGCTGCTCAGCCTGGAGAAAGGAAAGAGGGGAGTGCGGGAGAATCCACATCACCTTGGGGCAGCCCTTCCCCAGTGACTCACGGGTAGAGGAAGAGAACGCCCTGGGTCCCTTCCCCTGATTGTAACTCCTCTGAGGTGTAAAGGCTCCAGAGCTGGCTCAGAGCTTCCCTCCAGGAAGCCTGTCGGAATACGACTCCCTCACTGGCCCCCCTAGCCCAGGCCCACGTCCCCTCTGCCCTATGGTGAGCTTTTCTGCAAAATCACCCCCAAATGAATCCTCATCTCTGGCTCCACCTGTGGGGATCCTAACCCAAGACAGGGGTGACTCACAAGGGTGGATTGAGTCTAGAGAAGTCTCAAAAGCCAATGCGGTGCCCCGGGCCCCCACCCTGACCATCACCCCAGCAGAGGTTCTAGGGGAGTGATGAGAAAGCAGCTGGACAGATGTTGGGGAGGGCTCTCTGGCTGCCGGGATGGAAGTCAGCACCGAGCAGAAGCCGCCCAGCCACAGTGGCAAACAGGAGGGACTGCAAGCTTGGGAGGTCACCGGGCGATCACACTCTGAGGCCAGGGCACCCCCAGACAGCCCAGAAGCCCCAGGTGGAAGGGAGCCCCGAACCCAGGCTTAGGCCTAGCTCCCTGTGCCAGGATGAAGAGCCATGCACAGGAGAGCGGGACCAAACTGGGGGAAGAAGCCAGCACCCCCACTCATGTGGGTAGAGACCATGGCTTTGTTGTTGTCATTTTGTTTTGTGCATGCGCCAATACCCAGCACAGCGTCAAGCTATGGTTAATGCCCAGTCAAGTGAACTAATTAATTAATTAGAGCAACCTAGGGGTGGCTGGTCACCCCTCTAGGGTGACCCCCACGATCCCCGCCTCCTGGTGTTCACACTCTATGTAATCCCCTGTGCTTCAGTGTGGGCGGGACCTGGGGCGACAGGAGGAACCTGAGTACACGTACGTGACTATGTAACTGGAGCGCCCAGCTTGCTGGAGTCTTCTTTCTTCTTCCTGGCTTTGAGGAGGCCAGCTGCCCTGTGGAGAGCTGCTGGAGGAAAGGGTCACCTGGCTTGGTGTCCAACTGCCCGGGAGAAAATGCAGCCTCGGTCTGACACCTGCCAGGAACCCAATGCAGGAGCTGGGAAGGGGACCCTGAGCCTTAGCTAAGACGGCCACCCTGGCCAACCCTACAGCCGCTCGCAGGAGCCCCAGCTAAGCTGAGCCACGAGGTAGTAAGTGTGCGCGGTTTCAGGCTACTGAGCCCGTGGTGATATTGTTGTGTGGCAGCAGATGACTAATACAACTGGGTGTAGAGGCAGGAAAGTTTTCCTTTCTTCCCTTCTGGGTTCTTTGGCTGGTCTAATAATGAAATCGGCAGAAGACAGGTTAACAGGAGAAAAACAAATTTAATTGTGTACGTATGGGAGCCCATAGAAATAGGAGACTCCAAGAAGTGAGCCAAGCTAGCAGCAGCTTTTACACCTTTTGGACAAAGAAACCATGAATCTGTGAAGAATTGACAGAAGCTGGGGCTTGGGGTAGCGAAGTAGCAAAGAAGTAGCCGGTTTGCTTACACAGCCTTCTCGGCCTTGACGTCCCCATCGCTGGCAAGAAGGCTGTCTCCCTTCCTCCCGGGACAGGACGGGGACCTTCACGGGGGACACTTAGGTCCTGCTTCCAGGGCACAAAGGAGGTCAGAGAGTCCTTGCGCCCGCTGCTTCTCGTGTAACTAAGTTCAAAACAGTCAATAGGCCAAAGTGGCCTGTTTGGGGGCAGCCTGCCGTGCAGCCCATCGTGAGCAAGGATGCAGTTCCCTGTGCCTGCTTGACACTAACCGCAAACCCGTGCGGAGCCACGCTGGCTCTCGTCTCTCCCCCAAGAAGCCCGGGGGGCACCGTGCTGCTCATCTCCCGTGTGCACCGACCCGTCCTTAACCCCGAAGGAGGGACGAACCGGCCCCCCTCTTGCATCTGCATCACCCCTTCTGGCCTCGGAGATGCGCCCCGGCTCCTTCCAGCGTCTCACGCACGCTGGGCTGACTGGGCCCCCTTTCTAGGCAGTGGGCTTGATAGATACGGTGTGCACAGTTTCACAAGGACCCTAAAATACAGGAGGGGTGGGAGAGAGAATATTCCGGCAGATGAAACGTCCTTAGCTGTTAGAATCGTAGAGGGCTGGCCATGGAAGGTATCCCAGAGATTCCCGGGGCTGAAAGTCTCATCTCACAAACCAGGAGACCGGATGGAGAGAGAGGCCGAGAAAGGTCGGGGAGCACACAGGGAGATAACCGGTGAGACAGAATCCTCCCAACACCAGTGTTCCCTTTCGTCACATTCCTGTCCTTCAGATCCAGGGTGGAGACCTCTTGAATCTCCATCATTCTACAACCCGAGAATTTTCCCAAGCTTTATGGCTGCCTCCGAAAGAAATCCTTCCCTCTTTTTAATCTTTTATATATTTATAAAATACTTATAAACCTTCTATATATTTGGCTTTCCAAAACTCTGCTGAAATCCTGGAGAAGAATCATGTTAAGATGCAGGCCACAGCTGCTGGGAATGGCAGAGGTTTAAAGTGGGAGACATGCTGAGCAAAGTCCATCTTTTGTTGAGGTGGTTTTGGCTCAACCTTTGGACTCACAACATGTCATCCTTCTGTGCCCAAAGCTAGCGTTGGGCCATTAAAAAAAAAAAAAAAAAAGAGGGCCCTCTCAGATGGGACAGCATTTCAAATTTCCATAATGGGGGTCATTACACACTTTTAAGATTCGAGTAGTCCCACTGACTCCTGGTTGGCTATTTAAAAACACAAAGGGTTGGCAGAGTTTAGGCGAATTGCTCATATTTGGGGTTTTTATGTATAATTTTTAGACATAGGAAAGACAAAATAAGGTGCAAACCCCCTTTCATAAAAGGCTCCATCTGCTGCAAGGAAAAATATTGTTATCATGTGTGAAATTCAACTACATGTTAAAGGGAAAATCAGAGCATAATCTAAAAGTAAAAAACATCACATGTTTCCTTAAATTCCATCTCTTATTCTGTCTCCTCCAGTTCATTCTGGTATAAGATACACATAGCAGGCTTCAGCTCTCTGCAACCGTGGCCCCAAATATAGCATTTGTTTTTAATCACGGAAGACTTGATTTTCATTCATTTAAAGCCGAGGGTAACCACGAACTTATGTGGGAGTTCAGAATGAGGCTAGAGATGCCCTAGGCCCGCCCCCTTGAGAATCTGATTGGTCTGGGCTTTGGGCTCCTGGTGAATAGCTTTCACCTGCCCAGTGGCCCCTGGTTGACGCTGACTCATTCTGCCAGTGAGCTCTGGGAGGGCACCCAAGTCAGCTAATGGGGCCTTCACTGTGATATCTCGGAGGCCTCTGCCCACTGGATGTTTCCAGTGCTAAAAGGTCTCTGCCTCACGGCCGGATTGACTTTTTTGACCCTCCCTATGAGGAGGTGGAGCAATGACTTATGGCCACGGGGATCTGAAAGGACAGTGACTTACAAATTACCAAGTTAAGGGATTTGTCAGGGTTCGTCAATGCAGTCTGCATTTAAGGTCATCTTCACAATATAATTAATGTTGAGGAGCTGTTGTCCTTCTCGATAAAATGCCAAGAGTCTAGGGAGATGCTCTGGGCAGGCTTTTATCTTAGGAAAAAGAAAACATGTAGCATTATATGGTGTCACCATTTATCAGATGGTTCAAAACAGGAAGTTCAGTCCCAGCCATCTGGGTCCAACAAGTCCAAAGGTCTGTTGATTCAACGATTTTTCTTTTTTCTTGTGTTTATTAATTACTGAGAAAACTCAAAGAACATTAATGCTATGTATGTCTCTTAAATTATTATAAGATATATTCCTGTGTTTGCATTATGGAAAGAATTCCAGGAAATGAACATTACCATGACTTTGTCCCCTACGTGTCCCATCCCAAACCCACTCCCTTTCCTAAGGTTTCTCAATCTTAGCACTACACTGATATTTAGAACCAGATAATTCTTTACTCTAAGAGCCTGTCCTGTGCATTGTAGAATGTTCATTAACATCCTTGGCTTCTACCCACTAGAATGCCAGTAACACCTCCCCAGACGTGAAAACCAAAAATGTCTCCAGATATTGCCAAATGCCCCTGGGAGCCGAAATTGCCCCTGGTTGAGAACCACTGCTCTAGAGGTAAATCTTATGCTGAATTTTGTATCATTTCTTGCTTATAGTTTTTAATCACCTATATTTGTATAAATGTTATTTAGTTTTGCTAAATATTAAAATTTTTATGATTCTTATATAGTGTAACATTGTGTGTCAACTATACTTTAATTAAAACATTCTTACAAACCTAATTGTTAAGAAAAAATATATACAAAAACAAGGCAAAAGGATCCATTAAATCTATTGGTCAAATGGTAGACAACTGATATCTCTATAATATTGAACATTGTGGTTTAAAATATGTCCAAAAACTCTTTGGCATTCCCTTCAAAAGATAGAAATGAATTCTCCTCTTGAGTGTGGGCTTGACTTAGTGACTTGTTTCCAATAAATAGAAAAAAGCAGAAGTGACAGTGCATGACTTCAGAGACTCCCTCTCGTCGATCTCTCACTCCGGGGGAGGCCAGCTGCCGGGTTGCCATGTGGAAAGACCCATGTGGTGAGGAAATGAGGCCTTCAGCCAATAGCCATGTGAATGAGCCTGGAAGAGGGTCTTCCAGCCCCAGTCAAGCTCTCAGATCACTGCATCCCCAGCTGACTTCTTGACTGCAACCTCACGAAGCCTTCAAGCCAGAACCACCCAGCTAAGCTGCACCTGTAGACCTGACCTACAGGAACTGTGAGATACAAACCTTTGTCATTTGGCACCACGAAGTGTGGGGTAATTGGTTGTGCAGCAAGAGATAACTGATACATGTGTTCATTTCTATGATTATGGTATGACTCTCCATTTTAGTAATCTTCAATGACATTCAACAAATCTTTGTAATTATTTCCAGAAAACTCGGTGGAAATTATTCCTCAATACTTTAAATTTTTGATGCTGTTGTAATATTTTCTTTTCTTCCCTTTTCCGTTTGTGACTAGCGAAATGAGACAGTTGATTTTGTGTGTTTATTTCTTTTAATTTTTTTTAAGTGATCTGTACAACTCAGTGGGGGTCTCAAACTCACAACCCCAAGATCGAGAGTCGCATGCTCCATCAAGTGAGCCAGCCAGATGCCTCTGTGTGTTTATTTTGTATTCAGCAATTCCAAACATTTATCCATAATGATCTGGAGTTTTCTACATAGATAACAATATTATATGTGAATAATAAGAGTTCTTTTTTCTTCCCTTTCAATTCCTATGATAATTTTGCTGGCTAGTATCTCTAATACATGATGAATAGAACTACTGACAGCAAGAAACTTTCTTTTTTTTTTTTTAAAGATTTTATTTATTTATTTGACAGAAGGAGAGAGAGAGCACAAGTAGGCAGACAGGCAGGCAGTGGGAGAGGGAGAAGCAGGCTCCCCATCGAGCACAGAGCCTGATGTGGAGCTCGATCCCAGGACTCTGGGATCATGACCTGAGCCAAAGGCAGACGCTTAACCGGCTGAGACACCCAGGCGCCCCAGCAAGAAACTTTCTTACATGTGATTTTAAAAGGAATACATTTAACATATCATCATGTGTGAAATTTGCTATAATCTCTATAAATATTCTTTACAAAACATTAAGGAAATTTTGTCCTAATCCTTGTTTACCAAGATTTTTTACTATGAATACTGAATTTTATTAAAAAGGCTTTTTATGCATCTGTTGACATGATCATGTAATACTTCTCCTTCAACCTCTTATTTAATAACATTAATTGATTTTTCCCTTATTAAAAAATCTTACATGCCTAATCTAGGCATTCATTTCTAAACCAATTTGGTCTCAATTTTGGAAGCAAAAATGAGGGTTTAAGACTTAATACCTCTCCCCAAAAACGTGGCTAACCCCTCCAATATGATTGTAACTTTTAGCAAGCAGAGAAGTAGAAATGAATTTTGGTTTTAAATGTACTCGTAAAACAATTGTATTTATTATTGACAACTCTGATGTACTTTTAAAGGGAATTTGCTCTAACTATAAGACATTCCACAAAACTAGGAAGACAGTAAAAAGATCAGTGGTTTCTGGGGGCTAGTGAGAGAGGGAGGGATAATAGTTGGAGCACAGGAGATCTTTAGGGCAGTGAAACTAGTCTGTATGTTATTATAAAGTTGGATACATGTCATTATATATTTGTCAAAATCATAGCATGTACAACACCAAGCTTGAACCCTAATGTAAACTATGGACTCTGGGTGATAATGATGTGTCAGTGTAGATTCATCAGTTATAACAAATGTCCCACTCTGTGTGGGGGGGTGTTGATAACGGGGGAGGCTGTGCAGGTGTGGAAGCAGGGAGATATGGGAACTCTCTGTACTTTCCACCCAATTTCGCTGTGAACCTAAAACTGCTCTAAAAATTTAAGTAGTTCTTTTTTTAAAAAAAAAAAGGGGGGGGAGGGGGATTTGGTTCTTGTTTCATGTTAGAACTGCATATTGGAGTGATTAATGGACCCTTGGTTTATCCCCAGAATCGATGCACACTGAAACATGCTTGAAATGTACTTTTATACTTTTTGATTTTGCAAAGGATGGAATGGGATAGAGGGGAAGGGGAAGGAAAGAGAGAAATGTAAACCATTTTGAATATTACATTTCTAATTCACAACTTTAACACCACATTATTGGAAAATATTTATGATTGCAAAAGCCTGCTATGGGTGAGGATTGTTTTGATTTGATTTGTTTTGCTTTGTTTTTCAAGAAACCAGAAACAGTTGTAAATAACAACCCACTCAATGCCACAGATGAGTTAATGTTGCCAGATCTTGTGATACTGTGTGCTTGAAATTATACCTTGGGATTGCAATCATCATGTGAGCCTTTCTGATATATCTCTCTGTTGCTTTTTCTCTATCTGAATCCACAATTTACTGGAGTCTCCCTTGTTCATTTATTGAGTGGGTCATACATGTAAAGCACCATGCTAAACGCTGCATTCAGCCCTTCCAGAATAAACTAGAAGACCTCCTCCGAGGTTTAACAAGCTATGCTGTCATCTGAAGAATGTTTCACTCACAGTCTCAAGTCAGACTAGCTGGCAACGCTAACAATGGTAGATTATGCTTTTTATGTAGCTATTACTTATGAAAACAAGAAGAATATAGCTTTCTTGTGAGGTAATACATACGAATTTTTTTCTCCTAGAGGAAAAATATGAAAGACCTATTTTTAAAGACATGTTGGCTCAAAGGAGAATGAATTATTCTTTTTTTTTTTTTTTTTTTTAGAAACCCAGCTAGATTAAAAGTAACTTCTTTCTGGTTTAAGATTGGGAACATAATTTTGTTATCCTATTGTGCAATTTACTGCTTGAGGATTCCAGGAGTTTCATGAAGGTATCACAATGGTTGTTGTCTCCTTTCCAGCTGAATCAAAAAGACTTTTGGTTAAAAGCAAAACAATAACAAACAAAAAACCCAAAACTCTGAAACAGAAACCTTGTTTGTCCAGTTTGAAAGTTAGTCAAAGTGGGACACCTGGGTGGCTCAGTCCGTTACGCATCTGCTTTCATTCAGGTCATGATCCTGGAGTCCCAAGATCGAGCCCCATGTTGGGCTCCCTGCCCAGTGTGGAGTCTGATTCTCCATCTCCCTCTGCCCCTCCCCCTGCTCCTTCTCTCTCTCTCTTGCTCACTCTCTCTCTCAAATAAATAAAATCTTAAAAAAAAAAAAAGAAAGTTCAAAGCGCTTTCATGGGACAGCTGTAAAGTGCTGTCCTTGGGCTGCCCAAATGTCTATACCCAGGGCTTTTTCTACACCACTACACTGAAGCAGTAAAACCTTAGTGACCTCATAGAGTTTTCCAGGGAGTGTTTGGTGTCTACGTCCATTGAGGCTTCCCTTCACACTATTAGGTAAATACTATATTGTAGATAAAGAAAGGACTGAAACTAAGTATGGTAAATTTAAGATTGTTTCATTCTTTTCTAGCACATTTGCTTGAGTGTAAAGAAACCAACAAACAATGTAAAATGGTTGGTACATTTTCACCACAATTTTTATAAAGTACAACCACAAAGAAACAACGTTCTTTGTCAAGGAAAAATGTCCTTATCAAAGTGCATCTCGAGAGGTGTGGGAGAAAGAACATGTGATTTGGTGGTAGACATTCCAAGGTTCATTAAAACACATTGGACCTCAGTTGCCTTATCTGAGTATTAGGTATAACAAGGACTTCTTTGAGAGACAGAATTAAATAAAATAGCTTATATAAAACTAGTATGGTGTTTGCCTTACAACAGATGTTTTACAAATGTTAATTTTGGAAAGAATAAAATATCCACAAGAAACACCTACTCTCATTCCCATTGCCATTGGGAGAGGAGGCAGGGGAAAATCTGGGCTGTCTTGGATTTTTAACTTTAATACCACTGTACCCAGTTAGTCTATGTCAAGTTTCCTCAAAGCAATAAGGACTTGCTGCATTTATTGGAGCCTTTTCCATGGCAAGTGAGAGAACCTCAACACCATCATAGTTAAGTAAAAAGGAGATAACTGGCTCACATAACTGGAAGGTCCATGGATGCTTCTGGCTTTAGGCACTCGGTCTCAAAAGTGGTCAGTGCTTTGCCTCCCCATCTCTCAGCTCTGATGAGTTCTGTTAGCCCCTGTTAAAGAATTATTCTGACACTTGTAAAAGTGTCAGAATGCAATGGGGTCAACACTATCATAATCGGGGAGAGAGATTGGGCTCAATTCCAAATACAAGGACAGTGGGATTTATAGCCAAAGAGCAGGGTGAGGAGGGCAGTGGATGGAAAACTACTCAGAGAAGACATCAAGGGTAGAGGGATTCTTGCTAAAGGCAGGCCAAGGACTTAAACATCAACATGGGGGATAAGGAACTTGATCAGATACCAGGTGGGGGCAGGGATTCTCCATAAACTGACTTAGCAGGATTCTTGCTAAACCTGGGCTGTGCAGGCCCAGCAAAGACAGGATGGACATGGAAGGCCAAGGTTGAGGCCTAGTCGAGAAGAGGGCTCAGGGGAGCCTAACTACAGTTCGCTCAAGAGAGAATTTCTGTCACCGTCTAAGTGCTGGTCAAGATTTACGTCCTTCTGTTCTAGCAAGCTCAAGGGCAAACGTTGCTCTTTCTGAAGATTTCTGTTTGAAAATGACTGATTGGTCTGGTATGGTCCTCATGCTCATCTTGAAACCAATCACCATGTCTAGTGTAATGTACCATGATAGGTCAAACTTGGCTTATGCTTCCTCCCCTGTGAGGGACCATATAGAAGAGAAGAGAAGATTCTCAAAAGAACCAGAAAAAGGAAGATGGACAAAAATGTCAGGCACTCAAAATTTGTGGCTATCGAACTATTTGTGGCAGTCTATCACAGTCATAATATACATTTTCTAAAAGACTTTAAATGTGTAATAGCAAATACAAATAGTGATGATAGAAAGTATCTTAAATGTGGTTCACCCATCCAGACTACTTGATGGAATACGCTTTGAATTACTGTGTTTATTTTCCTTACTTCCCAGAATGCCCCAGTAAAAACCCAGCTGCTCTGCTTGCTCTCCCCAGCCAGGCAACTCTTCCATCTGCATGTGATGGGCCCCTCTCACCTGCCAGCTCTCATGGTGAAAGCCCTGCTGGTCCTCCAAGGCCTCATTAAATGGGGGGACCTATAACATTAAAAGTAATTAGTGTGGTGCTCACTTTGGCAGCACATATACTAAAATTGGAATGATACAGAGATTAGCATGGCCCCTGTGCCAGGATAACATGAAAATTTGTGAAGCGGTCCGTATTAAAAAAAAAAAAGTAGTGTGGAGAGAGTCCCTGAGATGACAAAAGAACAGGTATCTTCTTAATATATCTACAGATGGTCATATAAGCGAACCCTTTAATAAATAACCATTCACTTTAAGGTAAAGCTTTGAAAAAAGACAAGAGCTAAAGGGTTATATGCTCAGAAGGCATTCCTAAGAAATGAGAACCAATAGATTAGTTCATTGAGCAAATTTTATTTGAATTCCAGCTATAATCATGGAACTGCATTGAAGCTAAGGTGTACACCATATTACAGTAGACACGCTTCTTAAGGAACTCGCAGTCTAAGGGGTTGTGAGGTTGTGAATGATGAGGAGGTATGAGACATGCACCATATCAATTAAAAAAGCAATGTGGCACAGATGACCATCTGTAGGTATATTAAAAGGATAGTTTAAGGCACTTTTTGTTAATCCTTTGAAACTCCGTCTTATCACAGAACAAGCATTCTACTGGGAATCAGAGGACCTGGCTTCCAGAATCAGTGTTGTCACCCATGGTGTGGTGGACCTGATAAAATTTAATGCCTCAGTCTTCTTATCCGCAACTTGTGGGATACCTCTGAGGCTTTTTATGGATCTAAAACAATTCTATGGTTTCTTATTGTTCCCCATGTACCTGTCCCTTTACCATCTTAGGGACTCTCCCCACACTAATTATTTTTAATGTTGTAGGTCCCCAAAACTGCCTAGTTCCTTCCTGAAGTAATAATAAAAATTTATATCTGTATTTCACTACTTTATTAAGAGCCTTCACACCAATTGCATTTGATTTTTATAACAGTGCTTCCTGATAGATATTATTTACACCATTTTAATGATGAAGATACTGAGGTTCAGGGATGTTCCGTGACCAGGAAGTAGAATGTCGTGTGTTGGACCCACATAATTCGACTCTAAGTATGGTGCTCCTTTCTCTACAGTGTCAGGGAAGGACGTAGGAGGATATTTTGTGTGTGTGTTTTTGTACAAGATGAACAAGAATATAAATTAGTATTTGAAGATTCATTACAAGACTTTGGCCTAATCTTCAGAGACGGTAAGTGGGACTTGGAGATCATATGGCCTCAGTTCTCATGGTGACTGGGACTAAGAGCTGGTCTCTGGAAGTTAACAGGAGATGATGTGTAGACCCTCTTAGCCTACATTTGGTTGTATTTTAAATGAAATTAGAGCTAATGTGCAAATATGCCGAAGGTCAAACAACAGTGCTCTCTAAGGACCGAGCAAGCAGGAGGACACTCATGAACAGACACACAGGTCCATTTATGATGAACGTGGAATGCTGATCCAATACCTAAGAGCATTTTCCTTTAAGCCAGCACCCCTACTCCACCTCTCCTCCCTCCATCTCAAGCCTCTTTCCCTCCTCCCCCGGCAGCCTATCTGAACGGCAGCCTATCTGAACAGAAGCCTGGCAAATTCTCTCAGAATTGCCCTCCATGGGAGCAGTCCCCTAGGGATTATCAGTTCATTTTCCTGGGGCTTTGAAACCACTCATCCAACAGGCCCTACCCCTTTGTCCTCCCGATGCTTTGAGGCCATTTTATCCTCATCATTGTTATTGACGACCGCTGGGATTTGAGTTGAATAAGACCTAAGACTACAAACCCAGCCCTGATGCTAACCAGCAAAGCCCCCACTCACCACTGTTCACTGTCACCCAACTGCTGTGACCTTCCAGCTATTTCTTTCAAATCAATATGCTTAATATGGGCCAGTGGTGTGATGTTCTGAGAGAGCGCTTTTCTCAGTAGGTTAAAAAGGGAAAGGCAATGAGGAGAGGTCACCACCATCTGTGAAGAATAACTGAGAAAATAAATTTAGTAACAAATGTACACACCAGGAATGACCATTAAGCCATTTCAGCTATAAGAACTGAGCCAACTTGAAAATGAAATGAAATAAAGGGGAGAGTGACGAAAGCGAACTAGGTTTCAAGTATCTCATGTTCAGATGCATCATATTTTCAAAATTCCACTGGTTAGCTCTCATTCCAATCTGATCTTGCACATGCCTCTAAAAAATATGAGGGAAATCTGAATCACCCAAATATCTACAAATGTGTCAGCCAAATGAAAGAACTCCATAATCTGTGTTGTGTTTGCGTGAGCGTGCACATGAGCACGCGCATGCGTGTGTGTGTGTATGTGTTGGGGATGAGGAGTTCCTCACGTTTACCACCTCTCTCAACAGTGCAACTAACTAGTTTTTTCATCTTGAACAAGTTACTTACTCTTTCTGATCCTTACTTGCCCCATATGCAAAATGAATGTAGTTATACAGCCTTCAGAAAGTTCTGGAAAGTAATAAATGAGATATGTGTGGAAAATACCCAATCCAATTCCAAGCAAAATGGGTGACCACTTAATTTTTATTGCTATTACGGAAAGTTCTATATGTCACTATCTAGATGCCTGTCAATATCTAGAATCAAGTTCTGCATGTCAATATTTGAATATCTGCATGTTGATACTTAGATATCTGCAGGTCAGTAGGGAGAACCAAGGATGTTGCCACCATTTTTCCTCCCAGGTACCTGAACAGGGATTTCTTAGTTAATAAATTGCAGGTCAAGAAATTAGGAAAATATAGTATATAACAACTCTGCTTTCTGGACTACATATTTCTTTCAGCTGGAGAACCAAGGCTCACATGATGTTAAAACAGCTATAGTAAGTGCTAAAGAAGATATATGTTTTTGCATCAAGTATATGGACCATTAATACATATATAGATATAGTTTTAATTGGCAAATATGTTCAAATACCTTACATTTTAATATGCTGCTCCTGTGTCAGGATTGTATATGGTAGGCTGAATAATGATCCTAAAGATATTCCACACCCTAAACTTCTGAACCTCTATCTTACCCTACATGGCAAAAGGGATTTTGTAGATGTGATGAAGAAGTTAAGGATCTTGACACTTAACATGGGGAGATTTATCCTGGATTATAATCACGAGGGTCCTTGCTCAGTGGGAGGAGTGGGGGGGAGGTATGAGGATAGAATCAGAGTTCAGAGAGGAAGGAAGATGGAGGAAGGGGCCATGAGCCAAGGAATGTGAGCCACCTCTAGAAGCCGGGAAAGGTGAAGAAATAAAATCTCCCATACGGCCTCCAGAAGGAATGCAGCCCTGTGGACCCATTTCTATACTTCTGACCTCCAGAACTGGAAGATAATAAATCTGTGGTGTATTGAGCCACTAAGACAATGGTGTTTGTTACAGCAGCATTAAGAAACTCATACACTGCCAAAAGGTGCTAAGACTCAGGACCTCTCACTACGAAACAGGAAGTGCCACGCCTCGCCTTCTGGACAACCGGAGGAAGTCTCTTGCCCATTCATACCTTGACAGTTTGAAAGCTGGGGTAATGTCCTGGGGAGATACCTAGGCAACACGACCACAGCACTACCCTCCGTCATTATTTTTACCATACTATATGCAAATAAAGTTATTTTGAACCCAAGACTCCATGTAAATATGACCTGGAGTTTTAGATGCCAGATCGATTGGCATCTGCAAAACCTCTTGTTTGCAATTCAGATGAGCTGTTTAACAGAGCAGATCTCCTCACAATGTATGAGAAACACAGAGACAATAGGGATCAGCACCTCCTAGTGCTCTGGGTCCCCAAGGCAATGTGGGAATGCAAAACAAACAAGCAAAAACCAACTACTTTCTTTCTCACGATAGTTTTCTGTTTGAACCTCAAATATTAAAAGCCATCAGGTCCCTGTAACTCCCAGTCACTCAGTGTTTTCCTCTGCTCGGGCTATTTTTCAAGAACTTCTGCCCACTTCTCTTTCCCTAGCACCCATTTTCTCTTCATGCTGGGTGTTATTTGACCAAAGAAGAATCTTCCGGCAAATTAGGAGTCTAGAAGAAATCCTGCCCGGTGTTATGGATAACACCTTGCCGATTTCTTTGGGGGTAAATGTGATCCTAAAAGAAAACTTTGAAGGCTTTTCTGCAGCTTCTCTGAAACATTTTCTGGCACTAAAAGTAAACTTATGGATTCCAGGCCCTTGTGTGGGATCTTTGATCTAGGACTGCTCCAGAAAGCACATTCTCTATGCATTATGCATTTCCTAATTTGCTGTCCCCCGGTCCACTTCCTCAAATCCTCAATCAATATAAAATTTCCCTGGCTCTGCTCATTTACTCTCTTGTCACTCCCTCCTTGCATCCTTCCTGCCTTCCTGCCTGTCTGCCTTTCCTTCTTTCTTTCTTTCTTTTTAAAAGATTTTATTTATTTATTTGACAGAGAGAGACACAGCGAGAGAGGGAGCACAAGCAGGGAGAGTGGGAGAAGGAGAAGCAGGCTTCCCTCGGGGCAGGGAGCCCGATGTGGGGCTCGATCCCAGCACCCTGGGATCACGACCAGAGCCGAAGGCAGACGCTTAACGACTGAGCTACCCAGGGGCCCCTGTCTGCCTTTCTATCTTTCTTTTTCTTTCTTTCTTTCCTTTCCCTTCCTGGGCACTCTCCCTCTCTCTCTTCCTTTCTGTTTCGTGTTCTCTCTTTCTCTTTCTTTTTCTTTTCTACTCTATCTCTCTCTCTCCCTCCCAGCTTTGACCTGGGCCATTTAAACCATGTTTTCCTAACCCTCAAATACAGGGGGCTTATTATACCACTTTGTCAGAGCAAGTTGATTTTCCAAGGGCACATAGTCGGTCAGGAGCTTTGGTCGCTTTGCGAGGGCCCTGGGGAATTTTTAACAGACTCCAGTTGGAATTAGCCATTACCATGTTAATGGCATCATGCAGTAGGGAAGGCTGCAGATGGTGATTCGAAGGGATTTACACCCCCATTAACTTCACAGATTAGATTGGAGGTAAGGAAATGCCCATGCGAACAAAAGAAAATAAATGACTAAATAAGGTGGCATGTAACAGTTAGTCCCGTTCTTTTGCAATCTTGGCATTTGTCGGGCCCTATGCTATCAAAATGCGGGCAAACTGGGGATCCTCGGAGCCCTGGGTGGCGACTGGCCGGGGTCTGCCTTCCCAGGGCCTGAAATGAATTCCTGGTTTTCGACTGACAGTTCCGGTGACTGAATGCACCAGTGCACACCTTAGTGTCCTCATCTAGGAAAAAAGCTGGGTCGTGGTTTGGGGGCCTCACCGTGTTGCCTGCCCCGGACTCAAGCCCAATTGGCGGCAGCTACTGTTAGTTTCTCCCTGGGGATCGCGTGGTCCCCGGGCACTCCAGCCAAGTACCACCTGCTGCCGGGCTCATCCACAGCAGACAGCATCCCTCACGGGCCGGGGGGCTGCAAGCCCAACATCAGGGTGCCGGTCCCGCCGGTCAAGGTCAGTGGCACCTCTGCTGGGCTGCAGACGCCCCTTCTCGGTGTCCTCGCACTCTGGCAGGGGCGGGGGAGCTCTCTGGGGTCTCTTGTAGAAGAACAGGAGTCCCATCATGAGAGCCTCAGCCACATCACCTAAGCACCTCCCCCTCCTAATATCCTCACGGGGAGGGGGGAGGATTTCAACATATGAATGGGGTGGGGGGGACACAAACATTCAGACTGTATGTAGCAGGGAAGGTAAAAGAAATGACTTTTTTAGCCCCTCCATGCTTATATGATCTCATTTAATACCCGTAACAGCTCCACCCAATACGTAAGGTTAATCAGAAACTCTGAAGAGTGTGAGGCCTGAGCCCACTTGATCTGACAGGAAGCCCGAGGCTTTCTGGATTAGAGAACAGACTATTTATTACTCAAGGCAAAAACAGCCAGAGCAGCATCTTAGCACCAGCCCCCCAGCCCCAATCTCCCCCCGACCCCTGGCGATGGAATGAAGGTCAGATGTTACCTGCACAAGCAACAGGGTTGCACCCTCCAAATGGAACCCCCAAACTAGGACCCCTGAAACTTAGATAGCCTGCTGGCACCTCTGCCCAGCCTTCCCTCCAAAAAAAGAGAGAGGACTCGTTAAGCAAATCTCATCCATCCGGGCGTGGGGAGAGAGCTCTAGCTTCACCACACCCTGAATGTAAGCAGGTGGCTCTGAGATCAGTCCCTAAACTTCTCTGACTTTAGAGAGACGCTATATCCAGCTTTCTAAGCCTTTGCTCAGAAAACCTGGACCACGCAGAAACGCAGATACGGTCATGGAGAATTGCCTCCTGATCAGCATCATCCAGTCATACAGATACCATGTTAGACGTCAACCTCAGGACCAGGCATAGGAGAGGCTGAGGCTCGGTCATTCTTGAATTCGTCCCCACAACCAATAAATAGTATTATTTATTGTGTTTGTAAGAGCCAAGTCTTAAAGTGCTTAATTCAGCTGAACCATCTGGGTGTGTAGGGAAAGCCAAATAGACTCTTCATTAATGAAGTTGGCCCACTAAGGAGATTTTCCCTGCGACATAAACCTTATCTTTTGGACTTGTTACTTCCTTCTCCGACACGAAAATTGACCTTTTATCTGTTCCATTTGTTCAAGGCATTATAAATAATATTAAAAATAAATCTACTTTGAGTATTCATGGAACCTACTAAAGAATTTGTATTTCGCATGGAACATTGCCAATACCTGACTTAACCCAAAACTTAGAAATCCTAGTAGAAGGTTACAGACGGGTACATATTTGGGTGGAAGGATAGGTCTCACACAAAACACATCTCCCGTTACCAGCAACAAGCATATCCACGTACTTCGTTTTCTTTGATTCCGTAGAAAACCCAGGGCAGAGGCACTTCATATAAGAAAGTCAAGAGTTCAAGGTTAAACGTGTGTTGGAGGTTAAGTAGAGGTAGGCTGCAACATGGATCCACATCTTCACATTTTAGGAATGCTGGACTTTTGTCAGCCCACACATTTTCCAAACCAGTGATTTTCAACTGTAACATGTGTGTGTGGGGGGCGGGGGTGCGGTTCTTTGGGAGGGTCGCCATGTCAGATTCACCTGGATGGGGGTTCAAACCGTGGCCCCCTTTAGAGATTTTGCTATCCCCCTTGAGTGAAAGCCACATCGAGTCTGGGAGCCTCACTACTGATAGGATAGTACCCTAGCCCAGGGAATGTTCGGAAAGAAAAATCCCTGAAAACTACTAATTCAATTTTATAGTTAATCAACATACTTTCACAGGGTTGATAGAAATAATTCCATGTAGTTAGTAGAGATAGAGTCATAAAATTAATACAGAAAGTTTTAGTGCATTTTATCATAGAACCAGCTCAGTGGTTTATGCAGCGTGGACAAAAATATTCAAATGACTCTCCTTGCATAAATATTTCTCATTCTCGGTTTCCTTTCATTTAACCAGGTATATCAGAGTTTCGCTTTTGTTTATCTTTTTACAATGACAGCTAAAGATTACATCTCAGAATGTAGAAGTCTGAGTTAAGTGTGGTACTTAAATTCTAATAATAATGAAAAATAACTCATCAGCAAGAACACTTTTGGAAAAGATCACTCAAGGAGAAAATTGTTCTTGACAGTGTTAAGAGCACTGCTCCGCTCCACCAACGGGCAATCATGAAGCTCAGGAGAAAATCAGCATTAGCATCAGATAACATTCTTCCAGATGCCATCAAAATTCTTTCTCATCTTCCACAAGTACAATACTCTGTTCCCCACCACCTGTTCCATTTGAATTAGCTGCCAGAAAGAGGAGAGGAATGGTGTACATTTCACTGCTCTGCAATTTCCCAGAAGTCAAACTTTATAATGCAAAATATTTGAATTTTGTATATTTCTTGAAGTGGGAACTTCAAAGGGAATGCAAGACAAGCCACAGCCCTAGGTTTTATTTCCCTCTGCCCAAGTTTAAGTGCAGGCAGTCTCCTTTGCGTGGATGGTGGGAATGGCCGCTCCAGCCGAAGCTTTGTGAAGCGATCTTAGTCATGCATGGGGAAAATACGATTGGGCTGTGAATTACACTTATGTTAAAAGATTAAAGACTCTCTTTCTGTCAGTTATGAATGTATAGGGAAATAAAACATAGCCAAACTCATATTTATTTAGTACGCTGTAATTTAAAACATCAGAGACCTTAAGAATCAAAGTGTTGTATTTGTTTGTAAACACTCTATTATATAACCTACAACGGAGCATCTTTTCCATGCCTTGGAAAATCGTCACACTCCTTTCTAAATTTGGATCTGCTTCTCCCACTTTATCCTTTGTACTTTCAATGTCAGGAACGATGTCTGAGGGTTCCTTCAGTGTTAAGTCCTTTGCCAGCATCACTTCCTCTGGGACATCCTCCTTTCCGTCACCACGGCTCTCCTCGTTTCCGTTGATCTGTGCCCCTTCAGCAAGTGTCCCTGGCTGTCCATCTACAGTCCCTCAAACGGGGACAGAATCAATATTGTGACGGTCACCTTTTCCTTGTGAAATTCCATTTCTGTGACTTGAATTTCACTTCTGATGTTATCACTTTTCATTTCTTTGCTGCACTTTCACTATTGTTGGCCAAGTTCCGCTTTCAATCATCCGTTTTGTATAATATCATGTGGATTCAAGGCTGGGGGCAAGAAGGCAACACACCTACATTCTGTGCATGAACTAATGGACAGAGGCACAGAAGCACTCATCAATAGAGTTTGAAAGAAGTGATTGCCAACTAGCCAAATACCCAATACACCAGATGAGCAATTTGTTCAAAGCCAATTAATGGAAGGATCAATTTGCAAAATGATTGATTTGCCAAATGACCAATTGGTTGAATTTGCCAAAATTCCTCATTGGCCAAAACCTTCCTTTAAGGGATAGTCTTCTTGAACATATTCAAGGAAATAAATATTTTATTCTTAGGATCATAGGCTTCTTAACTATAAAAAATAAAAATACTGAATTACTGTGTTTTAGAATAGATTCACTGTATGTGTAATATAAAATCTTCATAATTATTAATATATTCAATAAATAACTTTATTAACATAGGTTTCCACCAATATGAACATTAAGGGAAATATATTCATGGAGTCAAAACCACCCTAAAACCCAGAACTTTTGACTAGTCAATGTGTCTAGGGGAAATACTTTAATTGACTAGACCCAAGAAAAATATTCTGAAGATAAGTGTTTAGTAAACTTATAAACTTTGATGAATCAGCTGTTAGGCACTCGGTGATTGGGCCATAGAGAAATTAGCAGTCAGCAAGTTGGCTCTTGGCCAACTGGTTTTCGGCAAACTGTCTCCAAGCCCACCTCTCTGTCCCCCAGACCCTCCCTCCTCTAGACTAGCGTTGGTGTCCCTGCTGCATGATCTCCTGATCCTCCATTGTGGTAATTACTGTGCTGTTCTTCATCTCGCTTAAATATCTGCCTTCCCTTTTCCACTGCAAGCTCCATTGGGCCCGAGGCCAAGTCTGTTGTGTTTATCTTTGTGATCTAGCACCTAGCACAAAATAAATACCATTCCCGTGAGTAACTTTATTGACGTCTTCCTCCGAGCCAGGCACCGGACTGGTGTTTTACATGCATCATTTCATTTATTCCTCAGGCAAATCGTTACGAGCTGGGTGAAATGAGTGTTACCATTTTATAAATGAAGAAACTGAGGCCAGAGTCAACACAGCAAATACATGATAAAATAGATCGCAGAACCTGCTAAGCAACCTTGCAGCGTTAGGAGTTCCAGAAACATACGCTGAATTAATTAATGTTCACTTACTGATGTTCATTCATCGAGCAGCTGCTTGGGAAACTATCCTGTGCTGGGAACTTCTGTCTATATTGTCTCCAGGGGCACGAGCAGGATCCTTCCACGGTGAGAGCGGGCTTCGGGCTGGGAATCATCGGCTCTGGAAGCCACTGCAGAACTAGCTCAGCATGAGCACTGCAGCTGCTTTGTGAATCAGGGAGGTAGAGATCAGGGAGCTGGTGCTGGAACTTTCGGCTTCAGTGGCTACACCACGCATGCTAGGTCTGCATCAAAAAGAAAAGAAAAGAAAGAAGGATGCCCTGGGCCCTGCCTGTCAACCTACACGCTGGGATCTTTGGTAATGCAGAAACAGAAAACACTTTACGTGTCTGCAACTGGCTTTGCCAACATAAAGAGCAGAAGTCAGCCCCACTTTTTTCCTGCCCTCTAAATCTCTCGGGAGTGCGTCAGATTCGCTTGAGCTACGGCACGCCTGGAACCTGGCTGCAGGGTAGACTGGGATTTGTAGTTCCTGCTTTTCCAACCTAGAAGGAGAACAGGATGGATGGTACATGCCAATTTACTACCTCTACCATCCACAGTGAACCAATATGAGGTGGTCGCAATGCCACTCCCTTGCTCGGGAACGTGGCGTTAGCAGGTCTGCGCATCTGATTTCTTGGTGCAGGAGATGGGAAGGATTGTCCTTGATTCGTCTACACTCTCACCCCAACCTCACTGTTACCCAAAAATTCCTCAGTGGCATTGGGAAGGCCCAAGTTTGGGGAATGGAATCCAGCAATCTTATGTTTATCAGTGTCCCCATGAGCTAGCCTGTCCACATTAGACAGTAACCATCATTAAAATCATTTGATCAGGGGCGCCTGGGTGGCTCAGTCGGTTAAGCGTCTGCCTTTGGCTCAGGTCATGATTGTGGAGCCCCGGGATTGAGCCCTGCGTTGGGCTCCCTGCTCAGCTGGCAGTCTGCTTCTCCCTCTGCCCCTCACCCTGCTTGTGTTCTCTCTCTCTCTCCCTCTCACTGTCTCTCTCTCTCAAATAAATGAATAAAATCTTTAAAAAAAATTATTTGATCAGTCAGCCTCAGCTCCGACCATAACTCTGTGCTCATTCCAACAGAGTGAAAGTTCCTGGTCCAGTCCTCGGAAAGGCGACGTGTGGAGTAAAAGGGCCATCCGTAACATTTGTGCCAAGCCAGGAACAGCTTCCCAAGAGCCACAAATACGTAAATATCTCCAACGAAAAGAGCTAAAAGTAATTCAAACGGAGTCGATCAATAGGGAGGAGAAAGGATCATGAAAAGAGCTATTTCCTTGCAGATTATTAGGGGACTCACGGAGTAGAAAGTAATCCTTGGATTAGCACCATGCACGGCAGGAGTGAGGCCCAGGGCAAGGGTCCCGGTCTGTGTGACCCCAGCACAGTATGTCCTGCTGTGATCAGCTGGACCTGGGCCGGTCCCCTTGAGCCCAAGAGCCCTACCGAGCCTTCTGGCTGTAAGCTAGAGGACATAGGTTCTGTACCCAAACTTTCCTCTGAAGTGGCCATCCTGTAAGCTTCTTAAATTTAGATTTTTTTTTTTTAAGGATCTGAAATTTTGTGGGGCAAGTCATTGATATTTCCCCCTAAATTTTCACTCACTTGGGAACAAGACCTTTTAATGTAACTTATGCAGGGATATATTTCTTTAATATCTATATTATAAAGGTTCAATTAAATGTCCCTAATACTCCTCCTTCTAGTATTTTCATAAAATTTTAAAGGAGGGAAAATGTGATTATGAAAAGCTACCCTCTAACATAATGATTCGAAAGCAAACGTTTATTGCATGCCTCCTTCTTCGCAGACACTGAGCTAAGGCTGGGCATGTATCGACTCACATAATACTCAACACTCTAAAAAAGCTCCGTTCTCATCCCTGGTTTATAGTTCCGGAAGCCAAGGCAAGAACAAGTCAAGTAACACATCCGAGGTCACACAGGCAGGAGGTGTTGGAGACAGACGGTTTCCCTCTGATTCTGATCTCCAGACTTAATCACTTAATCACTATCCTTTATTTCATCTCTCAGTCCTTTTTCGTTCGACACACACATATGGAGCATCTTCTCAGATGAGAGCCTCTGCTAGGGGTGGAGGGTGCAAAGCCAAGACCCCAGACGTGGTTTTACAATGTGTGCTTTCCAGCTGGGGGCCTGTGACATACAGACAAGCCATCTGGCCCCAGATCTCCACTCTGACTACTACTTACCCTGCCACTAAAGAGAACTCGTTTGGTTTCAGCTCTCTGGTTACTTCAAAGTTGCCCTTCTCCATAGCAATGAGTAACATTTCAAGTTTACTTCTGAAATTTGTTAGTTTTTCTTCCCTTGCTGGGAAAGGGCTTCCCAGGAAGACTCCCAAGTGTTTCAAAGGCAGACTTGATACACAGAGCCTGAGAGTGCGCCTCAGCTGGTGCCCCGTGGTTCCTTTTGCTTTGCATTGCTTTGTGAATGATGGAAGGGGGCCAAGCGGGCATTTCTAAATAGCTGAAGTCCAGGGAAATGGAAATTAATCCAAATTAACACAAATATTTACAAGGGTGATTTTTAAATCTTGCAAATGTTGAAATATAAGAGAACAAAAATGAATTGTGACAGAGTGTATTTGTTAATAATTTTTAGTTGCATGTGGTAAAAATCAGCTTGAGCTGGTTTAGGCAGAAGGGGGATTTATAATAATAATCAGGGGTACCTCCTAGAACCAAGGGGAGGAATGAAATTGGGTCTCAAGAAGGGAATGTAAATAAGAACCAGAAAGGAGGCCCTCCCCCCCAAAAAAGGCTGAAGTGGCGGGGGGTAGCTGGGTGCATACACGCACAACTACGCACGAGTGCCCACGTACATACATGCATATCCATCGATTACTTTTTCTGCTTCTTCATCCAAGTGGCAGGATATGGCTAACCTTACAGACCCCCAACTTAAATGCTACCATTCCAAAAACACTCAGAGTTCAAGTGTCTTTCAGTACCAATTTAAGTTCCCAGGAGAGAATCTCATCAGCCCACTGGGTCATGCATGCAATCCTGATGCAATCAATTTCAGCCAGAGTGAACATGGTCACATGTCATAATCAAGGCTTCCCAGAGGGTCATCCATGTATCCAATCTTCTAACAAATATATATTAAGCGCCTGTTAAACCAGATGCTGGAAAAACAGCAGTGATCACAAGGATGTTTGCATTCTTTTTTTTTTTAAGCTTTTATTTTAACTCCAGTTAGTTAACATACAGTATTATATTAGATTCAGGTGTACAATATAGTGATTCAACAATTCCATACATCACCTGGTGCTCAAGGACCAGAGGACATTTGCATTCTTTTTCTTAAAGATTTATTTATTTATTTTACAGAGAGAGAGAGAACGAGCAGGAGAGGCAGAGGGAGAGGGAGAATCTCAAGCAGACTCTACGCTGAGCACAGAGCCCGACGAGGGACTCGATCCCAGGATCCTGAGATCATGATCTGAGCTGAAATCACGATTCAGACGCTTAACCGACTGAGCCACCAGGCGCCCCGACATTTGCATTCTTTTTTTTTTTTAAAGATTATTTATTTAACAGAGAGAGACACAGCGAGAGAGGGAACACAAGCAGGGGGAGTGGGAGAGGGAGAAGCAGGCTTCCCTCGGGGCAGGGAGCCCAACGCGGGGCTCCATCCCAGGACCCTGGGACCAGGACCTGAGCTGAAGGCAGATGCTTAATGACTGAGCCACCCAGGCGCCCCCCCGACATTTGCATTCTTGAAGACAATTATCAAACTCCCCAAAAGATTTCTACCACACAATCTTTAAATTTTTAAGATTTGTTATAAATCATGAAAACTCACTACCTCCAAGGGTTTTCCTGAAATCCTCATTCCTAATCTTAATCTTTAACTTTTATGTATTCACTCCTTTCTTTCAATAACATTTATTGAGCCCCTTCTGTGTGTTAAATGCTGAGGAGACTAGGATGCCATAGTCCTGAAGGACTTAAGCCCCTCACGAGGGATTCAGATTGTGAACAAAATTCAACAAGCCATTTATTAAGGTGCAAGGACAGACACAAATGTGAGAAATATTGGGGAACCAAGAGGCAATGAGGTTCACTCAACCCTGGGACCAGGAAGAGCTGGAAAGGGGATTTTGTGTTGTTCTACCTTTATTTCAAAAGTACTAGAAAGAGGGGTGCCTGGGTGGCTCAGTCGTTAAGCATCTGCCTTCGGCTCAGGTCCTGGTCCCAGCGTCCTAGAATCGAGCCCCGCATCGGGCTCCCTGCTCCACGGGAAGCCTGCTTCTCCCTCTCCCACTCCCCCTGCTTGTGTTCCCCCTCTTGCTGTGTCTCTCTCTGTCAAAATAAAATAAAATCTTAAAAAAAATAAAAGTACTAGAAAGAATATAAAAGCCTAATGACATGGTGTCCATCAGCAGTGTTGGAATTTCTGGACTCCTGGGTTTCATTTTAATGGCGTACCATGTTCTAACCTTACTTGGAAATGCCCTCTAACATCTATCATCCCTCTCAGCTTCTGTTGGGGCAAGGCTGACAGTGTGGTTGGTGCTCCTTAATCCTTCACAATTATTATTAAGACACTGACCACTTAGAATTTTGAACTGGGATCTTGGGTTGGGCCCCCACTGAAGAGCTCAACTATTCACAACTCTCCTCCCGAAGGGTAGCATGCATCACACCTGCACCCAGCAGTAGTCCCTAAAACCACCCCTCGAAGCTGCCTTAGCATTCTTAAAATGTCTTTTTCGTTAACCCACCATAATATTTAACTCTTTATAGACTTAAACACCACGTTCTTCTTCAGTAGAAACATCTAAGTTGTAGTCTACACCTTCTGTACATTCTGAATGAAGGATTCTTCTGAATTACTCAAGGATCAGAGTTGTAAGGTTTTTCCTACATTATGTTGTCATTTTAACGTTCTGTTTTGATGCACCATTTCAAAGATTGATGTTCTTTAGTTATTTGGGGTATTTCCCTTCTACCATGTTCCCATTCTGCAAGGTTGGTCCAGGTGTTCTTTAATTTTACTGTAAGGCACAAAAAGAAAAAAAAACAAACAAACTCAGATCACTATAGGCTTCGTATGTTTTCTTTACATAACTGGTTCTCAAACTTTAGCATGCATCAAAGACACTTGGAGGGCTTGTTAAAACACAGATTTCTGGGATCTATCCCCAGAGTTTCTGATTCAGAAAGTCTGGGATAACCTCAAGAATTTATATTTCTAACAAGTTTCCAGATGGTGCTGATGCTCTATGTAGCCAGGGACCACACTTTGAGAACCACTTGCCTTAGATCTTTTTTAAATGGTTTGTTGAATCACAAAGGGCTTGAAGGTGGCTAGCTGTACCTTTAGGAATAACAATGGCATAGCATAGTCTGCTAAACGTATTTGCACCTGATTAGATGAATTAACTGTCCGCGGAACCCATTAAAAATGTATGGCTAGTTTCATTAACTACAGATGTCTTGTATGAATATTCAAGAAAAATTTACCAGCCTTGTATTGGTACAAAAATCTTACATTCGTTTTCCATGCAAGTATAATAATATCTTTGGGAAAGAAAGTACATACAGTATTATGTATCTTTTTGTGTTTTAAAATGATGGAACAGGGGCGCCTGGGTGGCTCAGATGGTTAAGCAGCTGCCTTCGGCTCAGGTCATGGTCGCAGGGTCCTGGGATCGAGCCCCGCATCGGGTTCCCTGCTCCGCGGGAAGCCTGCTTCTCCCTCTCCCACTCCCCCTGCTTGTGTTCCCTCTCTCGCTGTGTCTCTCTCTGTCAAAATAAATAAATAAATAAAATCTTTAAAAAAAAAAAAAACAAGAAAAAAAGAAAAGAAAATGATGCAACGTCCAGCAAGTTACTTTGTGTATACTGAGAAACTAATTCTGAAGTTTAAATGGAGAAGCAAAAGACCCAGAATCGCCAACACAATATTGAAGGAGAACAGGGTTGGAGAGCTGACCCGACCCGACTTCAAGATTTACTATACAGTGACAGCCCTCAAGATAGCGTGGTATTTACAAAAGAATAAATAACCAGATCAATGGAACAAAATAGAGGGCCCAGAAGTAGACCCACACAATATATAGTCAATGGGCCTTTGATAAAGGAACAGAGGCAACACAATGGAGCAAAGACAGTCTTTGCAACAAAAGGTATTGGAACGACTGGACATCCACGTGCAAAATACATAAATACATCTAGACACAAACTTTATATCACTCACAAAAATGAACTCAAAATGGATCATAGACCCAAACGTCAAATACAAAAACTATAAAACTCCTAGAAGATAACATAGAAAAAAAGTCTAGATGACTCGGAGTACGGAAATGACTTCTTAGGTACAACACCAAAAACGCGATCTGTAAAAGGAATAATTCATAGGCTGGACTTCATTAAAACTAAAAATTTCTGCTCTGCACAAGACAATGTCAAGAGAATGAGATGACAAAACATAGATTGGGAGAAAATATCTGCAAAAGGTACATCAGATAAAGGACTGCTATCTAAATATACAAAAACAAAACAAAACACTTAAAACTCAACAATAAGAAAATAAATAACCTGCTTTACAAATGGGCCAAAGACCTTCACAGACACCTCATCAAAGAAGATGTACAGATGGCAAATAAGCATATGAAAAGATGCTGTACATTGTATGTCATGGGGGAAATGCAAAGTAAAACGACAGTGAGAAACCGTGACTTACTATTGGAATGGTCAGAATCCAGAGCGCAGGCGACACCAAATGCTGGCGAGAATATGGGGCAACAGGAACTCTCATTCAGGGCCAGCAGGGATGCAAAATGGTGCAGCCACTTTGGAAGACAGTTTGGTCTAAAACTAAACATACGGCCCAGCAATTGTGCTCCTTGGCATTTATCCAAAGGAGTCGAAAACTTAAGTCCTCACAAAAACCTGTGCATGGTTGTTTATAGCAACTTTATTCATCACAGCCCAAACTTGGAAGCAACCAAGATGCCCTTCAGTAGGTGAACGGATAAATAAACTGCGGCCCATCCAGACAATGGAATTATTATTTAGCACTTAAAAAAAAAAAAAAAGAGCCGTCGAGCCAGGAAAAGACATGGGGGAAACTTAAATGCCTATTATTAAGTGAAAGAAGCCGATCTGAAAGGCAACATACTATATAATTCCAATTCTAGGACATTCTGGAAAAGGCAAAACTATGGAGACAGTAAAAAGATTAGTAGTTACCAGGGGTTAAGAGAAGGGAGGGATGAAGAGGTGGAGCACAGAGGATTTTTAGGGCGGTAAAAATACTCTCTATGATACTATAATCATGGATACATGTCATTATACATGTGTCAAAACCCCTGGAATGTACCACCCCGAGAGTGAACCCTAAGGTAAACTACGTACTCTGGGTGACGATGATGTTGCAATAGGTCCATCAGCTGTAACATTCGTCCCCTCTGGTGGGGGCTGTTGATAGTGGGGGAAACTGTGCGGGAGTGCAGGCAGCGGGTGTATGAGAAATCTCTGTATCTGCCTCTCAATTTTGCTGGGAGCCTAAAACTGCTCTAAAAAACAAAATCTTTAACAAAATTAAATATCTCATAAAGATATATAGGACACAAGGTAGGTGGCAGAAGCAGTAATAAACACTATCAAATAGACACACTTCATTTCAAACTTGGTGCTTTTGAACTTTAACAGCTTTAAGATTGGCAGTGTAATTTTTATTTTTAATTGCTATAAAGTACACATAACACAAAATTCACCATCTTCATCATTTTTACGTGCACAGGTTAGTGGCATTAAGTACGTTCACACTGTCGCCAAGCGCTTACCACCTTCCGCCCCGAGAGCTCTTTTCGTCTTGCAAAACTGAAACTCTGTCCCTGTTAAACAGCCTCCCCCCCCCCCCCCCCCGCCTCCGCGTCCCTAGGAAACCACCGGTCTACTTTGTGTCTCTCTAAATTTGCAAACATTTCTGGAAGTGCATAAGTGGATAAGTGCAAACCAATCCAGACTTTCAACTAGCATCAAGATATACACCTCGAGGGGTGCCTGGGTGGCTCAGTCGTTAAGCGTCTGCCTTCAGCTCAGGTCATGATCCCAGAGTCCTGGGATCGAGTCTCGTGTCAGGCTCCCTGCTCCACCGGGAACCTACTTCTCCCTCTCGCGCTCCCCCTGCCTGTGTTCCCTCTCTTGCTGTCTCTCTCTCTATCAAATAAATAAATAAAATCATTTTTTAAAAAAAAAGATATACACCTGGAAACCGCTCACAGGCAAGCAGCAAAGATGCGTAGATGAGTATGAGATTTGGGGAAGCTGGGAACACACGCGGCTGTAAATTTCCTAATATGTGAAGTTGCTGCGGACGAATCTGCCCCGACACCCTCTCACCTCCCTCCCTCACCACACACCTCATTTCTCACGGGATTCCAAATGGTCTTCGTGGCTTTCGGCTCCTTACCGGTAAAGGACTCTGATGATCGGGTAAGAGCAACTGAAAACCAATGTGCTGTGAAGCGCATCTTTTTCTCTCCTCATCCTTGAACCCCTGGGCTTTCCGGAAGAGCCAGAGCAGACCCGTGTCTCTGGTATCAGGTGTGGAAAACCGCCGCACAGGGGTCGCCGCATAGGGGTGAGCCCGCATTCCTCTGGATGCCTGGATGTGGAGTTCAAAGGAAATAGTAGCGAATTCTACCTTCCGTAAATCCCCAGGCCAAAGGTAGACTTTTCAGTAAATGAATAATCCCTGAGTGACATCCGATGAGTTCTTTCAAAGACATTTTCCTTCACCCTGCCCCGACCCCTGACCTACACTTCATTCCTTGCAAAACGGATGGAACCCACAGTGGAGACTTTGCCTTCAGACGTGGCCTCTGTTGTGGGCTAAGTAGAAACCTCGAGACTACCAGAGCATCAGTTTACACTTCGACCTTCCTGCAAAAGCTGGCCGGCTTGGTGCCTTTAATTTTTAGAGCATTGATTCTAGAGAAGTTTGCTTTAGCAAAAATTAGAAAGTAAAGGTTCGGGTGACAAGCAAGATGTTTCATGAACACATTGTGTGTTTATCCAACTAAGCGGCTCCGAAATTACATTTTTAATGCTCTTCTTTTCCTAATAATATAGAATATTAATATCATGTAAGTCAAAAGGGAAAAATTCTGGGTAAGCATAAGTGCAGAGCTGAAAGCTTACTCCAAGGAATGCCGAGTGGACACCAAGGGAAAGAGAACGAACACTGGCCGAGACCCTCCTATGTGTTAGGACCTCTGCCGAATCTTGCCCTTGACCTCATTTATTACCACGGTGACAGCTACTGTCCCCAACTGTGCGGACGAATGACTGGCTCCAGTTCACAGCGTGGATAAGTGGCCAAATCAGCATTCAAATCCTGTGCTATGTAATTCTTCATTCAGCATCAGCGACTGGGCCCCTAGGATGGGCCAGGTGTGAAGGGGCCCATCAGTACTCTTCATGGAAGTCCTTAATTCGTACAAAGCTGTCTTTCACATGAATCATCAACAGTCCTCATACCGACACTGACAGTCAGATGATGTATCTCTAGCTTTGTATTGCCGATGGAAGCTAAAGGGAAGGAATCATTTGGCCAAAGTCACATAGCTAGTAAGGGATGAAGCGAAGTTTTAAATCTATGTCTCTCTGGTTCAAAAAGCAATAGATTGAAGTTATTGTGTTTTAATTAACCCCTCTGAGCCTCAGTTTCTTTGCCTGTAAAATGGGGCTCATGGCAGCTTTACTCATAAAACCCAAAAGGGGGGGATGATCCCAACGTCTATCAAGTGGTGAATGCATATACTAAATGTGATCTATCCATACAATGGAATATCATTCAGCCAAAAAGGAATAAAGTGCTGACATATACTATGACATGGATGAACCTTGTAAACATGATGCTAAATGAAAGAGGCCAGACACAGCAGGCCACAGAGTGTGTGAGTTCATTTTTAGAAAGCTTCAGAGGGCACCTGGGTGGCTCAGTCCGTTAAGCGTCTGCCTTCGGCTCCGGTCATGATCCCAGGTTACCGGGATCGAGTCCTGCATCGGGCTCCCTCCTTGGCGGGAAGCCTGTTCCTCCCTCTCCCTCTTCCTCTGCTTGTGTTCCCCCTCTCTCTCTCTCTCTCTGACAAATAAATGAATAAAATGTTTTAAAAAAAAGAAGAAATGTTTAGAATCATAGAGACAGAAAGTAGATTAGCGATTGCCTACTCTCTGCTCTTTGGTCCTTCCTCCAGGACGGCCCTTTGTCTGTCCACCCATCTGCCCATGGGACCTCAGAGCCTGCACCCCAATGCTAGCGCCACCTGCCCGCCCTGCCCACTTTCCCTACCGCTTCCCCTCTGGCCCAGCGAGAGTGAAGCGGGAGCATCCCCCATGTGTTAGTCTTTTTTCGGGGATGTCTTTCCTTCATTGTGGCCTCCTACCGTGCTGCCAACTGGACCTAAGAACTCGCAGCCTGGAACAAGAACTCGCAGGAAGGCAGTAGCCAAGAAATGCCAGGACAGGGGCGCCTGGGTGGCTCAGTCATTAAGCATTTACCTTCGGCTCAGGTCATGATCCCAGGATCCTGGGATTGAGCCCCGCATCGGGCTCCCTGCTCGGCGGGAAACCTGCTTCTCCCTCTCCTTCTCCCCCTGCTTGTGTTCCCTCTCTCTCTGTGTCTCTCTCTGTCAAATAAATAAAATCTTAAAAAAAAAAAAAAAGAAAAGAAATGCCAGGACATGGGCAGTTCTTAACAAATGAGGAAAGGGGAGATGGGAACATTAATGAGTGTGCAAGCTGTTTGAGGAACTGCAAAGTCAGATACAGATCCCCGTGGGACAAGAAAGGAAAGACGAGCATGGAAGAAAGGACAGGGCGGGGGGTGGCGTCTAGGCCCTGCTATGATGTTTGAGCTTTATCTGAAATATCATGGAACTCTCCTGAAGGATTCGACTGAGGGTACACCATGATCGGATTTCTATTTTAGACAAACGATTCTTGCAGCCTGGAACAAGTCACAAGGCCATCAGCAAAGAAAGGAAGTCAAGGGGGAAGGGCAGGTGGGGAGAGAAGGTGGGAGACGCCCAGTCCAGTTTGGGCCATTTTGAGTTGAAAGTGCCTATGAGGACTGGAGCCGGAGCTTTCTGGATGGGGTTGGGTGGCTGAGTTTGGAGCATCAGAGGCTGGAGATCCCCAAAGGGAGAGGGAGAGAACAAGACACAAAAGGGGTGTGGAGGACATTCCAGCAAGTGCTGGAGTTTGGGGGTGCCAAGAAGAGAATAGGGCTTTCAGTCCAGAGATCGTGATAAGATAAGCCACTGTTGTCAGAATCTGGTGTTCGTATCCTACCTCTTCTCCTTCCGCGCCATTTTTTTTTTTAAAGTTGTGCACTTTTTTTGCACATCTGTATTTCACCCCCAGAGTACTTAACAACATCACCACTTTTTAAAAGGCCACGGCACAAAGTGCCACATGAACCAATGCTGTGATGGGCAGGTGGGCCTAGAGCCAACATGTAGAAATAACTTGGCGACGGCAAAATCACCAGCCCCATCCACCAACGTATTCAGAGTTTGTTTCTTTTTGTGCTTCATCTTGAAATGTTCATCATTTTTAGACTGTTGCAGTGCAAATAAGACAGTGAAATATTATGCAATTTGCATGACCAACTGCACAGCATTGTGATTGCCCCATTGCACTCCTAAGGACAAAATGTTTTCCGTGAAGCTGGGTGTGCGCAAGAACCCCCTCAACTGCATGGAGAAAACCATCACATCGCCTCCCTCCCAACTTCCTTCTCTCCAGTTTAGCCCCCTCTTTTTTATTGAGCAAATGATTCTCTAGCCGCCTCAACAAGAGTTGAAAATTGGTCACCTTTTGAACTGTCTTTCTAAGAAATTATTTGCTTTTTCTGAAACGTGTGTATTTCAAAAAGAAAAACTAGTTTAAAATATTGCCTGTCTTGACATATTCAAACTGAGCAAATGTAAAGGAATACATTAAACCCGTTTTTCAAAGATATGCCCATTAAACACACATTCAGACGTGATTGAGCGCTACGCTTCTTATCGTAAATGTGAGCCTTCCTTAAACACCACTGATTATCACCTCCAACGGCCTGTCAGTTTCATCAGAACCAAATATAGCCCCAGATTCCTTCTGCCTTTTTGTCGGGGACTCCCGAACAGGGAAACACGCAGCCATCTGGTTCCCCTTTGGAATGGCTGTGTGTTATAACATACAATCACATGTGATAAAAGGAAACGTAGGAAACATATGGTGCAGGGCCCGAAGGTATTTGAAAGATTGCACCAAGGGCCACTTTTAGCTCATTTTATACATGGCCAGAAGAAAAAAAAAAATTTTTTTTGCAAAGTCATTTGCAACAGTATATTTGTTTGCCCAGCGTGATTGCATTCTTCATCCGCTCTTTTGATGTTAACTCAGAGAGCGACAGTGAAGCGGACCGACCATAAATCAACAGGTTACAACTGGGTCTCTCTGGCATTCTTCTCCACTCTGAATGTCATGTCAGCCGGCACATATTGAGGCAATTCTATAAATTGGGTTATCTTGAGAAGGGGAGAAGTGAGCAGGGAGATAAAGGATGCAGAAAAGAGTGCAGAGCAAGCTCAAAGAAGCTCTAAATTCCTGATAAGGATCAAGATGCCTCAGCTTATGTGATTTACTATACCCTCAGTTTTGTCTAACCTCGTAGACAACTTGGCTCCAGATTTTTCAGGATATATGTGTTCAGTTCAGTGGCACATAATAACAGCCTGGTAGGACCGATCTACCTTGATTACGGAAGAAAATAATGTGTTTTTCCCAATGAAATACCTTACTTGTTTTCCAAAGAGACTCTCAACCCACGACTCCCAGACATTATCTTATTCAAAAAATATATATATATGTACACCGTGCTTGTTACATGCTAGGCATTGCTCCAAGAGCTTGCAAATGTATTAACCCTCACAATATAAATGCTGTCGTACTCAAGACAGCCATGTGACGTAGGCATAATTATTATTCTCATTTGCAGATGAGAAAAATGAACCACAGAAGTAACTTGCCCAAGGACGCAGAACCAGTAGGTGGCAGATCTGGGATTCAAGCTCATTTCCTGAATCATTTTGTTGGAAATGAAGACAAGAGATGCACCTGCTTATCTCAGGTAAAAAGGGGTATCTTCTAACACACATGGACTAATTGCGAGTAACCCTGGAACTGAAAGCTTCCAGTCAGCACTGAGGACTGGAACGCTGTCTGCCTCTCTCAGTCTCGATCTGTGCCTCAGTATCTCCCCTTCTCTCTGCGTCTCCTTGCCTCCAACTCACTTGTGGTCTCTCGTGGTTCCTACTCTTTCTCACAGATCCTCTCCCCTTTAGCTGAGCTCTGCGGTGTGCTCGTTCTCTCTCTTTCTCTCTCTCTCTCCCCATCCCTCCCTGCTTTTGACTCCCAATCCTCCAGAAAATGGCTGGTGGCTCTATCAAGCCAGGCCACATGGTAGTTTCCCGGACAGCCTCGTGTTGCCTTCCCTTGAGTCAAGCCCACTCCTGCCACTCGCCTACATGGATGAGTGTGATAACGAGTCTCCAGAGAGGGCCCCAACAGCTCTGTCACCCCCATATGTGCATGCTGCAAGAGATGACTCCGTTTCCCTCCGCTTGAGTCCCGGCTGGATGTGGTTCACTTTGGCCAATAAGACTGTAGTGGAAGACACATTCTGGGACTTCTGAGCGCAGGTCTTAATAATAATGACAGCATCAGTTTCCTTCCTCCTGGCAATCAGCCACCGTGTTAGAAGTCTGACCACCCTGGCTGGGAAAAGCCCCAACTCTTACACCATGTTGCAAAGAAGACCAAACTATTCCAGAGAGACTGGAAGAGAGGGAGAGAGACCAACTGACCTAGTGGAGAAGCACCGAGGTCCCCGCACATAGAGGCAGAGCTTTCTGGGACATTCTGGCCCCGCCCAGCTGCCCTGTGACGCAGCCAAATGAATGACCCTCGCTGATACACACGCAGGAGGAGAACGGTCCAACTGAGCCCTGCCCCAGTTCTGGACCCACCATGTTGTCACAAATAACAAGTCGTTGTTTGAAGGTTCTAAGTTTTGGGCTAGTTTGTTTTTAATAACATTGTTCGTAAGGTGAAACAGGAAAAGGGTAACAACCGGAGAGGTGGATGGAGGTCTGGGAGGTGCCTACCAACGAGGCCATAAATGAAGCCAGGAGGAAGCAGCAACCGCCGGCTACAACAGACCTGTCTTTCCCTCCTTACGGCATTCCGGCCTCACCCAACCCCTATGAGCCAGTTAGTCTTTTGGGGAGAAGAATGTTGGTGTAAATTGTCGATGCAACTTCCATAAAGTCACTTACCTGAGATTTAACCCTGACCTCCACAGCCCTGCTCTTCTTATTCTACCTCACCTGGAACTGCCTCGCCGGGACCAAAATCAAGATCCCCCTCTTATGCCCCCTGAAAGCCCAAGCAGGAAACCTCCTTCTGTAGTGTACCTCCCGCCTCCATCCCCAACCTCAGCTGCAAACATTTATTGACCCCAGCCCTGTGTGGGACGCTGTGCTAATAGCCCAGGATTCAAAGAGATTAACACTCCAAGGTTTGACAGCAAGGAAGTTAAGGGAGGAGGCAGATAAACACATAAACCACAGTACTAGTGCACGGCAGTGGGTGCAAAAAACCAGAGGACTCTTTAAGTTTATTTATTTATTTTGGGTTGGGGGAAGGGCAGAGGGAAAAGGAGAGAGAGAATCCTCAAGCAGACTCTGAACTGAGTGCGGAGCCCGATGTGGGGCTCGATCTCACGACCTTGAGATCATGACCTGAGCCGAAATGAAGAGTCGGATATTTAACCAGCTGTGCCCCCCAGCACCCTGGCAAAGGACTGTTTAGAAAAAACAGCAGTTTGGGAACTTGGATAAGGCACTGGGGTGAAAAAAATTATTATTTAAATTAATTTGAAGCTACTCAGGGTGAAATAGAGATTTAGGTTTTAATTAATTTAATTACATAGATAAAATCCCTCCAAATAATTAGAGGCTTTCAAAGTTAGCTGCTCGAGGGACGCCTGGGTGGCTCAGGTGGTTAAGCGGTTGCCTTCGGCTCAGGTCGTGATCCCGGGGTCCTGGGATCGAGACCCACGTCCGGCTCCCTGCTCAGTGGAGAGCCTGCTTCTCCCTCTCCCTCTGCCTGCCGCTCCCCCTGCTTGTGCTGTCTCTCTCTCTGTCAAATAAAAATTTAAAAAATCGAAGTTAGCTGCTCGAACAACTCGAGATAGCAGAATAGTCTGGTAACCATACCTGCAAGAAGACAGCCTCTTGCAGAGTCCTGAGCTGGTCCTCAGAGAATGTGGAAATCAGCGTGAGAGTTCTTGCCATCAAGGATGCTCTGGAGACATCTCAGTCTCGCCCCCATCTGACTTTGTGCCTGGGTGGCGGCCAGCTCCCCAGCTCACCGCTGCTCTCTTGCCCCAACACTGAGCTGTGTCTCTCCATTTGGCTTGGGAGGGGGGTGTCTCTGCAGAGCCCAAGCTCACTAATCTGCCTGAGCAGGTACCGTCCAGAAATGTAGGGGGTTCGTGTGCTTGGAACAACCCTCAGCTAAGGAGAGATGGGGGGAAAATGCCTGCACCTCCCCCGTCTCAGAATGGCAATTCTGGGGCACATTCTATACCATTCTGTAGGAGTCCCCGGTAGGACTGAGCCCTAGGTGGCCACAGCTACAACCCCCTCATTCACATGCTCTGTATTGGTTTCCCCACCCTCCCTTCCTCCCTCCTGCTTCTTGCAATCCCCTCTCAAATAAATAACCTGCATCTAAGGCCTTATCACAGACGCTCATCTCAGGGGCTAAGACCAAGCAAGAGGCAGCTGGAAAGGAGGGAAAGAAAAGACGGGGTGCTGAAGAAAGATCGCATACTTTGGGTGAGAGGCAAAGACAAACCGCCCAGACCCCCCGTTTGCCCGACGGCTGACCTTGTCTAAAGGGGACCCTGCCGGTTACCTGCCGACGAACTGAGCAGCTGTTGACAGAAATCTGAACGCTCCAGCTAGGACCCTGCAAAAAAAGTCTCTTTTTAATAAAGGATGCAGAAAGTAATACTGATACACCCGACTCGGATGGATCTCAAGCGTATGCTGAGTGAAAAAGCTGATCTCAAAGGATTCCACGCTGTGTGATTCCTTGCATATAAAACCACCTCGAAGTGACAAAATCATGGTGAGGAAGAACAGGTCAGCAGTAGTTAGGGCGTAACAAGAAGGAGTTTCTTTGTGGTGATGGAACAATTCCCTTCCCTGACTTCGATGGCTTCTCGAATCTACGCATGCGATTAGATTTCATAGCAACACACACACACAATGTCGTGACAATGAATCAGTATCTTTATGGAAGATACTCTCTTTGGGGAAGCTGAGTGAAGGATATACAAGAACTCTCTGCTACTTTTCCAACTTCTTGTAAGTTTTGAACTATTTCAAAATAAAAAGTTATAAAATTGAAAAATATTTTTAAAGGTCAGAGAGAGAGAGATACAGCCAGTTTTCCCTTTCTTCTCCTTCAAATGGCTGTTTTGGCCATTTTACTGGCATACAAAGATGAACTAATGAGATAATCCATGTCAAAGTCCTGTCCCAGTATGTCCAGAATAAACATTATCAGTTCTTACGAGTATGAATGTCATTGCAAATACAATACAAATTGTTACTTTGGCCACCTCACCAGCCAACAGATTTCAGTGAAGGCATTTATTCTACTGCTTAAGAAAAGGGAACTGAAGAGCTGTCTGTTTCTTCATCCTGATTCCTCCTGGCCCCAACTGTTAAAGAGAATTTCAACTTGGCTGAACGTGATTCAAATTGAACCTGGGAAACAGAGGGGCTGATATCAGCGACCAGGAAACCAGTCTTTGATCGGGGCATCTTCCAGTGACCTTTACGCAACAAATGCATTGAACCTGATGCCGATGAAAAGAAGATCTGCCTGCCACATGCACAGTTTGCACACCGAAGGCTGTGGGGCTGAGATGGAGGTGCGCACGTGCGTGTCTGGGAGCACCAGGGCATGAGCAACTGTTTGACTAAAAGCCATATGATGGACGCAGGGTCGGGGCTAGGTGGGGAGGCGAAGGCCATGAGCCACACGATGGGAGGTCAGTCACCGGGAGCAGATGTTGGAGACCAAAGCAGGTTAGTGGGAGGAAAGCGGAATCGGCGGGCAGTCTACGGAGTTGAAATCTTTGTACACGAGCAATTAAGCAGATCATCGGTGGGAAATGTTTAATATTTTTGAACTATTTTTGTGTCCTCAATGTTAAAGAAACCTTAAGTGTTAGAGTCAAATTTTAACTTAAAAAATTCTCAAAGATGTACATTCCCTGGCCACCTCCTTGGGCCGTGTGTGTGTGTGTGTGTGTGTGATATATATATGTATATATCACACACACACACACACACATATTTCACACACACACATATATAAAACATTATATATAATGCCGTAGGTGTGTATATTATATAGATGTACATATTGATAGCCCGGGTTGGTATACAGATATGAAAACTAGCGACCAGTATTATTTCTTTTTTTTTTAAAGATTTTATTTATTTATTTATTTATTTATTTGTGAGAGAGAGAGAGAGAGAGAGAGAGAACGAGCAGGGGTGAGGGGCAGAGGGAGAGGGAGGAGCAGACTTCCCGCTGAGCAAGGAGCCCAATGTGGGGCTCGATCCCAGGACCCTGAGATCATGACCTAAGTCAAAGGCAGACGCTTAACTGACTGAGGTACCCAGGCGCCCCACCACCAGTACTATTTCTAACAGAAATTTATATTTTCTCCAGTTTTATTGAGAAATAATTGACATACATCACTGTACAAGGAGTTCGGCATGATGGTTTGATTTATATATTTTGTGAAATGATTATCACAATAGGTTTACTTAACATCTATCATCTTGTATAGATAAGAGGAGGAGGAGATTCCTGAGCTCAAAGTTAAAGGATGAATAAAAGAAGGAAGTGGCATCAAGATAGACAAAGCGCTGAGGTCGGAGGTGACACCACGGGCAAAGGTATGCGCTGGCTTGAGCCAGGAGCCCAGAGGTTGAGAGATCGGGCTGGAGAGCTAAGCAAAAGCCATGTCATGACGGCACCTAAACTCCTTGCCAAGATGTCTGGACAGAACCCTAAAGGTGATGAGGACACACTGAAGAATTTCAAGTATATTTGTGTATCAAATTTGGCTTGAGGAAGGTGGCTTGGTGTCAGTGCAGGGTACCAAGTGATGTGGAGTCAGGATGGACGTCACCAGGAAGCCACTTAGAGGCAGTTCAGACAAGACATGATGAGAGTTTGAAGTGACAGCAGACATGGACAGGAGGCCACATATTTGGGGGTATTTAGAAGATAGAATCAGTGGGTCTTGGTGGCCAGTTGGTAGAGCAGACATCAGTGTGGACTCCTCAGTTTCTAGCTACAGGAGAAGGGCATACATGAACAGGACAGACAGAAGGGAGCCCAGGCTTAGAGGAGAAGGCAATGAGTCCAATTATGAACATGCACGGTTTGAGGCCCCCGTAAGTGGAGATGTCCAGGAGAAACAATTCTGGAATTGAGGGTCTAGACCTCGGAAGAAAGGTCCGGGTGTGAAGCAGAGTTTTTGAGATGTTTGCAGTCGACAGCACAGGAATGACTGGCTGACACTTAGTGAGGTAGGTGAAGTGAGAAGAAATTCAAAGCAGGGCAGTGGGGAACGCCAATGTTTACAGGATGATGTGGAAGAGAGAGGGGACAAGGGGACAGAGAAGGATTTATCAAGGAAATGGGAGCAAAATGCAAGCAGTAGGGAAACACCTTTCAAGATGGAGAGAATAATGCTCAACCAAGAACATTTTTGAGTTTTCTGTGGGCTGAAGAAAAGGTGTCATGTGGAAAACAGGAAGATCAAGAAGAAAAATATTCAATTTACCAAAAGTAATGATGACTAAGACCCATATAGGATTAATGTGTTATAGCATCATGCTCTGTAACTGGTTGAGAGGTTTTACGTGACTTCATACGTGGGCACATAATTTATGTAGAGACCTTTTTCTGAAGGTGAGAAAGACTGTAAAAGCAGGGTCAGTAAACTTGGTCTGCATAGGACCAGGCAGTAAATATTCTCAGCTTTGGGGGCCAGTCGTCTGTCACAACTACTCAACTGTGCCGCCAAAGAACAACCATAAACACCATGTACGTGGTGAACACGGAACACGGCTATGTTCTTTTTTTTTTTTTTCAAGGTATAATCTATTTTATTTATTTTATTTATTTTTTAATTTTATTATGTTATGTTAGTCACCATACAATACATCATTGGTTTTTGATGTGGTGATCCACGATCCATTGTTTTCGTATAACACCCAGTGCTCCATGCAGTACGTGCCCTCCTTAATACCCATCACCGGGCTAACCCATCCTCCCTCCCCTCTAAAACCGTGTTTTTTTCTCAGAGTCCATAGTCTCTCATGGTTCGTCTCCCCCTCTGATTCCCTCCCCCCATTTTTCCCTTCCTTCTCCTAATGTCCTCCATGCTATTCCTTATGTTCCACAAATAAGTGAAACCGTATGATAATTGACTTTCTCTGCTTGACTTATTTCACTTAGCATAATCTCCTCCAGTCTCATCCATGTTGATGTAAAAGTTGGGTATTCATCCTTTCTGATGGCTGAGTAATATTCCATTGTATGTATGGACCACATCTTCTTTATCCATTCATGTGTTGAAGGGCATCTCGGCTATTTCCACAATTTGGCTATTGCGGACATTGCTGCTATGAACATTGGGGTGCATATGGCCCTTCTTTTCACTACATCTGTGTCTTTGGGGTAAATACCCAGTAGTGCAATTGCTGGGTCCTAGGGTATGTTCTAATAAAACTTTATTTACAAAACAAGGCAGTAAGCTAGATTTGGCCTGAGGACCCTAATTTGATGACCCCTCATCTATAGTTACATCTTTCCAGACCTTCCCTCTCTTCACCATTGGTTGCCAAAAGGAGGGAAGTGAACAAACCATGTTCAGAAGAGCACAGCTTTTCACAGGAAGGACAGACTGATGTCGAAAACGTGTTGTCGCCACTTCAGCCGCCACAGACTCTAGTAAATGTTCATGGGAATTGAGAGGAGTTAGCTGCTGGCAGAGAGAAAGTTCTTCTGCCTCTTAGCGTAATTGGTGCAGGACCTGCAAATTAAAACACGTAGAATTTTTACTCCAAGCTCCAACTATATGCAAGTGCCATTGTTTTGTTTCTTTCCACAACTCATGTTTTTTTTTAAGTCTCTTTTAATAGTCTGGGTAAAACAAAAAGAATTCTAATCAGGTACAGACGTGTGTTTTCGTTCTTTTCGCAAACGCAGTGATTTATATATGCAACATTGACAAAGAGGAAAGGCATTTGAAGTCTTAAGAGAGAAACTCCTCAGCAAAGTCTTCAGTGTATTGAATACAATGCAAGATTGCAACTCAATTAAAATATTAGAAATGTTGTCATCCCGGGCGCTTGGGTGGCTCAGTCGGTTAAGCGTCTGCTTTCTGCTCAGGTCATGATCCCCGGGTCCTGGGATCGAGCCCCGCATCGGGCTCCCTGCTCAGCGGAGAGCCTGCTTCTCCCTCTCCCTCTGCCTGCCTCTCTGCCTACTTGTGCTCTCTCTCGATCTCTCTGTCAAATAAATAAATAAAATCTTTAAAAAAAAAAAAAAGAAATGTTGTCATCACTTTAGGGAGAAAAGAGTCAATATTTTATGTGTGCGTGTGTGTGTGTATGTCTGCTTACGGCACTGATTCATCTGGGTTTTGAGCACTCATCCCATGCAGACAGTGGATTTCGGGAGTGCTGGGCTTAAATATTCCGAGCAATAGTAGAATTGCACTCCGTACCTCCTCTGAAGGCTCAGCCATGTGATTCGCCTTGGCCAATAAAATGCGAGCAGATGTGATGTGTGTCCGTCCCTTGCAGGCAGAAGCTTGAAGAGCCATGGATAGCTCTCTTTCCCTTGGCTGCGATGACCAGCGAATTCCAGATGGTAAATGTTCTTTTAGCCTGGGTCCCCGTTTCTAGTATTCAATTCTCATTCTGGCGGGCGCTCAATTTTTCTGACTAAACCCTGACCAATAAAGATGCTGATATAATTTAATACCCTTGTCTGAACAACAGTTCCTCTGAAGAAGGGGATAGACCATTTTTCCCTAAGTATTTTCCACTTTGTGGGTCATACGGTGTCTGTCACAACCATCCACCTCTACCCGTGTCTCGGGGCGGCAGCCTAGGTGACAGTCAGTGAACGGGGGTGGCTGGGTCCCGGGAAATCTCTCTTTACCAAAACAGGTAGCAGCCGGGTTGGACCTGCAAGCTATAGTTTGCCAATGACTCTAGACTCTCATGTACCCCAGTCTTCTATTCTCTGTGTATTTCCTCCTGGCCAAGGAGGGGCTCCTAGACACTCCAAGGAGGGAGGCAACCATAGCTGACACATTCATCATGTATGTCTCAACTGCTGAGGGAAAAGCTTGCCAGAAATCAAAGTCTGACTCAAAATGTAGCAGCAGCGGAGGGGCAGAAATTGCTACGGAAATAAACATTTTGGTATCGGGATTTTTTCTACAATTATGTGTGCTTTTGTATTAATTCAAAATTCCCCATAATAAAAAGCGGTGCGGGGTGGGAGTGCGGGCAGGCAGAGAGGAAAGAGGAAAGAGGAAAGAGGAGGAGGGAAAAAAAATCTCTAATATTTCATGTAAGCTTTTTGGAAGATGATTTCTGGGAATTAATATAATTCATGGCTTTGTATTTGGCAAAATTCACATAAAAAGAACATTATGGCTGGAATCATGGCCAGTATTTTATCTTGGAAATAGCATATGCATTTTTTTAATGATTTCTCTAGTCCCTGAGAAACTATAAAGGCTCAGCTGGCCCCTTAATCTATATGACATTTTTATGACAATTAAAATATCACCCTAAGGAGGGTCTTTTGTTCCATTGTCAGATTTTATTGGGCTAGCATAAGCTAACAAAGCAGAATAAAATTATGCTGCTAATATTATATTCAAAACATCAATTTATTACATTTAAGGCTATTCCAAGAAAATACACTGGCCTTCGGTGTCAACCAAACAAAATGAGTCACACAAATATTTAGGATCTGATTATAGTTTTTCCCTGAGAGTAAGTTTCTCTGGATCAGTTAACAAGATTCCTCCTCCCAAACATAATGAGAATTTTAACAGCCACTAAAAATCATCTTATGTCCTTTTGTCAGTTCCTTGCAGTAGTTGTATATAAATTCATCTACCTCCTTCCAAAGAAAAACTTTATGTCTTTGGGGGGTGGGGGCACCGCTTTCTCTCTCCCCCCTCCCTTTTGAACTGTGGAGTGACACAGATATGTGATCGAACCATTACTTCCAACACTTGTAACTGTAGGACTTGGGCCAAGTTGCCTCAGCTTTTTGAGTGTTGGTTTCCTCATTTGCTAAAAATAAATAAACAAGGGCGCCTGGGTGGCTCAGTTGGTTAAGCGACTGCCTTCGGCTCAGGTCATGATCCTGGAGTCCCGGGATCGAGTCCCACATTGGGCTCCCTGCTCAGCAGGGAGTCTGCTTCTCCCTCTGACCCTCCCCCCTCTCGTGCTCTCTCTTTCTCATTCTCTCTCTCAAATAAATAAATAAAATCTTTTAAAAAAATTAAAAATAAATAAACAAGTAGATAAATGCCCAGGATTAAACTCTATAAAGCTCTCAGCACAGTGGCTGGCCCCTAATAAGTAGTCAGGAATCACTAGCTGTTTTCCTTTCTGTAGAACCACTAACTTTTTTTCAAAACTTCACTGCCCCTCTTGATCTAGTTTGATTACCAATCAATAATATTTCACCAAAGATCTTGGACTTAGTCTTAGGGGATCCTGCGTCCTTATGCGGTCTTGTACGTGGTTAATCTAGTTAAGCTATAGAACCAACAGGGGAGGGGCGCCTGGGTGGCTCAGTTAAGCATCTGCCTTCGGCTCAGGTCATGATCTTGGGGTCCTGGGATCGAGTCCCACGTCGGGATCCCTGCTCGGGGGCGAGTCTGCTTCTCCCTCTCTGTGATCTTTCTTGCTCTCACTCTCTCTCAAATAAATAAATAAAAATCTTTAAAAAAAAAGAAAGAAAGAAAATAACCAACAGGGGAACTCTCAAAATACAATTTCCCAGACCCAACCCCAGTCCCACTGAGTTGTAAGGGTGAAAGACAGGGCCCTGGAATGTACATTTGTAACAAGCTCACCAGGCGGCTCTTAAGCAAGTGGCTCGGGATCATCCACACAGCTCGCCTTGTTGCCATGCCTACGGCAGGGTTCACAATCAATGTCATGATCCATTTCCTCACTCACGATCCTTGGGCGCTTCTCACACCTCTGGACAATATCCAAACTGCACCTTTTCAGAAGACGAACCCAAGACATGCAAGAAAAATACAAAAAGTGCACCAGAAAACGTTCTGGTCGTGAGCCGCTTTCAGTGTTACGATCTTCAGGCTAACCCACATTTTATTGCCATCGCTATTTTCAGCTGTGGGGCGGGCTTCAAGTCAATACAAACCGGAAGATAAAAGATGGAGCAGCACAGCCTCCCAAATGCCACTGAAATGGAGGAGAGCGGCCCCTGGCACGACAGGCTTCACATTCGATCCGTTCTCTTCATCACTCCTTCTCGAGTCATTTCTGCAGAATAAACACCATCTCTGAGCGGTGATTTCTCACGCAACGTGAGTTTTCATTTTGCTTTTCATAGAGTCGTATTGTCCCAAGCACACGGGCTGGCGGCAGAAATGCTATTCCCACCGGAGCTCGGACCGGGCCCGCCGCAGAGGCAGAGCGGCCGTCCGCCGGGGACCCGCGCCAGCCCCGCGACACCGGGCCCGCCAGCTTGGACACTGGCCTGGCCGAGCAAGTACGCCTCACGCCAGGCCACTCGGTCCTCTCAGGGGCACGTATGATGACAAAATCAAGCCACGGTCCTCCTTTTACTTCACTTACTCCCTGATGGAGTCCTTTTGGCTCTTGACTGGGTCTTTTCGCTGTTTAAGGGGCGGTCCTGATCAGAGCCCACCTTAGTCAAACAACAACAGCAGCCCCTTTGGGGAAGAATTTTCCATTCTTCTCTGAATTATCATTTACAACAACCTTAGAAAATAATCTTATCGCCCCCTTCTAACCCGTGGGGTTAGTAAAGGTCTGAGTGGCTTGTCCAAGGGCGAAGGGCAATGGGTGGAGGGGCCAGTTCTCGCCCAGGATGTAAAGCTCTTAGCGCAGCCTGCCTCCTTCCACGAGGCCATTTGCAAAAGGGTCAAGGAGGCAACACTGATTTTTGCCTCACTTTTCATTGGCCCAGCTTCGAGAATTAACAGTTCTAGGGGCGCCTGGGTGGCGCGGTCAGTTAAGTGTCCGACTCCTGATTTCGGCTCAGGTCATGATCTCAGGGTCATGGGATCAAGCACCGAATCGGGCTCTGCGCTGAGCGCAGAGTCTGCTTGGGATTTTCCCTCTCCCTTTGCCCTTTCCCTCCCCATCCCACCTCATGCATTATCTCTCTCTATTTTTTTTTTATTTTTTTTTTAAGGATTTTATTTATTTATTTGACAGAGACACAGCGAGAGAGGGAACACAAGCAGGGGGAGTGGGAGAGGGAGAAGCAGGCTCCCCGCTGAGCAGGGAGCCCGATGTGGGGCTCGATCCCAGGACCCTGGGATCATGACCTGAGCCGAAGGCAGATGCTTAACGACTGAGCCACCCAGGTGCCCCTCTCTCTCTCTCTAAATAAATATAATCTTAAAAAAAAAAGAATTAACAGTTCTAAGATGAAAAGTACAGCATAGGGAATAGAATCAATAATATTGTAATATTGGTGTATGGGACAGACGGTAACTACACCTATCATGGTGAGCATTTTGTAATGTGCAGAATTGTAGGATCAATATGCCATACACCTAAAACTAATATAACATTGTATGTTATTTATACTTGAATAAAAAAATTTTTTTACGAAAAATACAAAGGATTAAAAAACAGAGTTAGCCATTCTAAATATTTGTACCAAATTAGGTGGGGTGGTTGTTGGAGGAGAAAGACTTTTAAGGGTACACCTCCAATGTTTATGAGTGAAAAGAAGGGAGCAAGGGAGAGAGGGAGGAGGGAAAGGGGGAGAAAAGAAGAGGAGAAGGAAAAGGGAAGGGAAGGAAAGAATGTGTTGCGGGCGGTGACAGACCAACCAGAGAACCCCCAGCAGCAGAGCCACCCACGTGTCCATCTGAGGGCTCCTGGCCTTAAACGGCCGTCTCCATGGGGAAGGAAGACCAAGCTGATGTGTAACGTTCAGAGCCCCATCTCACTCTCAGCCCTCTGACAATCATCAGGGTTTCTTCTCATTGAAATAGTGTGTCATGGGGCGTCTGGGTGGCATAGTCGGTTGAGCGTCTGACTCTTGGTTTCGGCTCAGATTGTGATCTCAGGGTCGTGAGATCGAGCCCCACGTCAGGCTCTGTGCTCAGCTCAGAGTCTGCTTGAGATTCTCCCCCTCTCCCCCTGCCCCTCCCCCCGTGCTCTCTCTCTCTAAAATGAATAAATTAAAAATTTTTTTAAATAGATAAAATAGTGTTTCATAAAGGAAAAAAGTATCTATGTATATATGTATAAAATCATATATATAAAAAACTTGAATACACATAGAGTTTGGTCCCTTAAGCAAATAAATAACTTATACCCATTTTGCTCATAAACAATTACTATGGCTGATCCACACTATCATGATTTTCCTCTTTTCATGTTGCTAAATCTTGATAATGTTTACATAATTAGTCGATGCCCTATTTTCGCTGATGGCTAGCACTGGTGAATCTTTTTCTCAATTGAGACAGACATGTGGCATGGGATGGTCACTGGACGGGGAGGAAGGCGATTCCATCCTGGTTCCAACTCTGCCACAAACCTTTGGTAACTCACCCATGCTCCCGGGCCCCCACTGTCTCCTCTGTAAAATGGGTTGGGAGATCCTCACTCCTTAAAGTCTGGTCCTTGGACCAGCACCATTAGCATCATCTAGAAGCTTGCTAGAAATGCAAAAATCTCAGGCCCCAGCCCAGAACTGCTGAATCAGTGCCTGGATTTTAACAAGACCACCGAGATTCGAAGGCACGGGCCCTCGTGTAGATGGCTTCTGTGAGTATGAGGGTACCTCACCTGGGGCTCTCTGCACCGCCTAGCTGAAATTCCTCTCAGTGGTTCTCGGCTCTCACTGAACATTGGCATCACCTGGAGAGCTTTGAAACTTCGGATGCCCAGACCAGTTAGCTTCGAAACTCCAGCAGCGCAAGCTTAGCAAGGCCACTGTTTAAATCTTCCCACGAGGGTGCCTGGGTGGCTCAGTTGGTTAAGCGACTGCCTTCGGCTCAGGTCATGATCCTGGAGTCCCGGGATCGAGTCCCACATCGGGCTCCCTGCTCGGCAGGGAGTCTGCTTCTCCCTCTGACCCTCCTCCCTCTCATGCTCTCTGTCTCTCATTCTCTCTCTCGCAAATGAGTAAAATCTTAAAAAAATAAAAATAAAAATAAATCTTCCCACGTAAGCCAAAAATTAAATAAATAAACAAATCTTCCCAGGTGATTCCAATATGCAACCCTGGTTGAGCACCTAGGTCTAAATATGTCTCCCCTGTAGCCCATTCTCTTGTGTGCTTGTTACTCTACCACACATGCTTTTTCTTTTCTTTTTTTTTTTTTAAGATTTTATTTATTTATTTGACAGAGAGACACAGTGAGAGAGGGAACACAAGCAGAGGGAGTGGGAGAGGGAGAAGCAGGCTTCCTGCTGAGCAGGGAGCCCGATGCGGGGCTCGATCCCAGGACCCTGGGATCATGACCTGAGCCGAAGGCAGACGCTTAACGACTGAGCCACCCAGGCGCCCCCCTCACATGCTTTTTCTAACCCCCGGGAGTAACAACAGAATTGGTCCCTTCTCTTCTGGCCACTCTCTAGCATTGGTCGCAGGGCAATGACCGTGGCAGCCGTCTTCAGCCACCGAGCCCTGGGGATTTGGCATTCACCTTGGACATCTACAATTTTGGTTTACGGACAGCCAACCAATACTTCTGCCAAAGCACTATAAACAGAACCACCACCTGTAACGATGCCTACTTGTTAAGCACCTCTGGGTTCTGAGCGCTATAGAACGCAAGGAAGCAGAATAATCACACATCCTGGCCTATTTCTAAACACACGCCCCTTCTTGAGCTCTCGGAAGAGAAGTTCAGCAGAAGTGGGAGGACAGAGAGAGACAAATCCAAACCAGATCAAAATGGAGGCCATTCTGGCAGCTGCCTGGTTAAGATCATTGATGAATAAGACCCAGAGATGGACAACAGGTCCTCGTGGAGTAGTTTTCATAGCTGCATTTGGCGATGCGCCACACTTCCTTCTTTCACGTTCCTGAGGTCCTGGGCTAATGAACTCCATCATGGATTGTTCCGTGCAGTCCGCAGTGTGGCAGGCAGAGTAATGGCCCCCAAAGATGTCCACATCCTAATCCCTGAAAGCTGAGAAGGTGTTACCTTAGATGGCAAAGGGGACTTTGCAGATGTGATATAGTTAAGGGTCTTGAGATGGGGGATTATCCAGGATTATCCAAATGGGCCCAAGGTCATCACAAGGGTCCTTACAACAGGAAAGGAGGAGAGTCAGAGAAAGGGAGTGACGATGGGAGCAGATTTTGGAGTGATGTCTTTGCCGGCTGGAAAGGAGCCAATGAGCCAAGAAAGCAGAAAAGGCAAGGAAGGGCTTCTCCTCCAGAGCTTCCAGAAGCTTCCAGCCCTGCCAACAGCTTGATTTTAGACCCATTTTCAGGCTTGTGGCCTCCAGAACTGTAAGTTAATGAATTTGTGTTGCTTCATGCCACTAAGTTTGTGGTGATTTGTTATAGCAGGCCATAGGAAACTCAGCCCCCAGAAACCGGGAATAAGAGCGGCCAGACTGTCACAGTCAAGATCCCCAGCCAACAGGGGGCAAAACCAGGTTCCCGACCACCTTGACAGAGTCTCGTGTTAGGAACGCGTCACTCGTCGGGGTGTGGTGCAGGTGACCCAAAGACCTCAGCCCACTGGGCCTGGAGAGGCTCTTCCGGAGACAGCACCCTCACCCAAGGGAAGGACACTTTCTCCCCGCCCTCCATGCCAACCATGTCCCTTATTTCTTTAACTAACAACTGCCACTCTCAAAGGAGGTTCGTCCTCCCAGTTTGTCTAACCATTTAAAATATTTTAAGAAAAACCCTGTATTATTTTGCCAGGAAATTCTCTGTGATAGAGATACATAATCCACACCACCAGGGAAGCCAGCAATTTTAATCAGTTGTTGCAATAGCGAATTCATCCGAAAGATCAGGAGAATTAATGTTGCCATCTGTGTGAGCACAATTACATTCGATGACATCATAATGATGCTCCATCAACATCATATGTCGTTTCTCCAGCAACACCCAATTCTCCATTCTCCACATCGACTGGGTATCCTGCAATTTAATTCAGTTCGGACACTAACTACCCCAGAGGCCAGGGAGGCTGCTCAACATCCTAGAGTGCACGGGGCGGCCAAGAATTATCCAGCCCCGAATGTCAGCAGCGCTGCCGTGGAGGAATCCACTAGGGAGCAGGGGTTTCAGGCAAGGCAACAGAGAATGATTGCAGACTCTGGGCCGTGGAAAGAAGCCTTCTCAGACAGGAGTCATCACACATGTGTTTTTGCATCCACGTCATTTTAGCTCTCTTGGGATTTAGTCAAGTCTTTTCCAAGTTACAATTCTGGTGTTTTCCTTTATTTTGTTTCCTTTTTTCTCTTAAATATGTTCAGAGTACATAAAGCCTTTCTCACTTCTGTCAGGCGGAACCAAGATGGAGGGCAGATGTCCCCAGGGCACCAGCATATTTTCCAAGGACAGCGGGATGGTGGTGAGTGTGGAAATCGGGTGAGAGAACCCCAGGGGAAAGAAGCAACCCAGGGTGAAGATTCAGGGGTGCCTGGTCCACCAGCCACCTCCTCTAGAGATCTTCTTTCTGGGGCTAAGACCACAGAAGTTTGGGGCTTGGTTGAAGAAGAGGGGCTGGGTCCTTTCCATGTGTGAATGTCATTACCACCAAAAGCCGTGGGCCAGAAGGAAACATTTTGGAGACAGCATCTAGAACAGTCTATGGTGTAAGCGCCAAGCAAGTCTGTTTTCCATCAGAACCCCCGGAGAACATGGCCTGTGTCTCTGCTTGCTTCAGATAACATTTTGTGATGAGCAACCATAGATGGCGGCTTCATAAATGCCCTTGAAAAACAACGGGGCAGCCACTGTCTTCTTTTAGTGTTTCATCTGGGGGAAAAAAAAAGAAGTTTCACGTGGGATGTGGGTTCTTTGGCAGCAAGAATTCATGTTCAAAACTCTGAGTTGATAGAGCTCATCCCAGCGGTGGTTGGCGGTTTAGGCTCCTGCCACAGCAACATCACGTAGGACTCGCACCACCTGACTCCTTGCAGGTGAAGGCACTGGGTTTGAATGTCCGAGGGAGGTGCCAGTCGTGGGTGTGGATGGGGCCCCTGCACAAACCCGACCCGGGGTCACACTGTGCATTAGAGAAGGCGAGGTGGGGGCTCCTCTCTGGGGTGCTCTCAGTTGTGGGGGGGAGACCTGACTCTGGGACAAGGGAAATGCTCATCAGAGACATAAGAACGCATCACCATGGAAATAGCAGACGCACGGGACTTTTCCCCCTTTGGTGGCAGGATTTGAACCCCTCTAGGACCCTGAGCCAACAGTCTTTCTAGAGAGCCAGAATGTTTCTATTGCCCATTAGTCAGGGTTGTGCTCAATGGTGAGCAGAAGTTAAACAGAATCTGCTCTGAGCCGACCTCGTGGTGAGCCAAGTGGGACCCCAAGGTCACCCTGTGTTTAGTTCTCCCAAATTGGGGTGCATGCTCAGCAGTGAGCTGGACGCCAACTTTGCTCCCAGTCTGTGGGAGGCAGAGAAGTGGGAGGCACCAGAGTCCTCTCTCCATAGCTAGAAAGGCGCTAGCCCTGGATAATGCTTCCTGGTCATTGTAGTTGTTTCCACTATGACCAGTACCAACCTGTGTATCCCTTTAGCGAAATGACACAATGTTTCCATAAATAAATTTAAGTCTTCGACAGTGGGTCAACTCAAAGAAAAAACACCTCGTAAATAAAAATATAGGTAGGACAGGGCTGTGGCACAAATCGGAAGTTTGTAGGGGAAAGACTGGTATTTGGGAAACATGATAATATCGCACATCTTCCAAATTGAAGAGTAGTGCTGTCCCGGGGCAGGAACCGTGAATTTCTGCCGCAAAGTTCCAGACAAGTAGACCCTCCACTCTGGGTGACCCCAGATAGGTGCAAGTCTAAAAACCAGAATCGTAGAACTGATGGGCCGTTGGAAGACACAGCCAACCTTTTCCCTTTATGGGGGAAAAGGTAGGGGCCAGATTGTTTTAAGTGACTCGTCCAAAGTCATAAAGTTAGCAATTACTGGAGTTGGAACTCTGGTCTCCTGCCGGTTCACCCCGGTCCATCCCCTCTCCAGATTCTACCCGTTAAGCTCCTGCCCAGCCTTCTAGACAAAGACTCCACAGGCCTACATTTGTCTAAGAGACACAGCTAGCACACCAACTCCCACACCAGGGTGCTAATGGGATTTCCAGCCTGGAGATGAGACCCGGAGCCAGCATGTCCAATATCCGGATGGGGTTGTAAAATACAGGAAGCAGGACACGGGGAAAAGATTGCACATGGTTCATGAGCTGAAAACATTCATCAACCCCCAAACGGTGACTAGCTGTGAAAGAATGAGCCTCTGGCTACACAGAAAGAAAACTACTTTTAACAAATATTAGCTAAGAATCTATGGACAAAGATTTCTTTTTCTTTCTTTCTTTCTTTTTTAAAAGTGTATGAATATGGGGCGCCTAGGTGGCTCAGTCGGTGAAGCGTCTGCCTTCGGCTCAGGTCATGATCTCGGGTCCTGGGATTGAGCTCTGTGTCGGGTTCCCCACTCAGTGGGGAGTCTTCTTGTCACTCTCCCTCTGCCCCTCTCCCTGCTCGTGCTCTCTGTCTCTCAAATAAATAAATAAAAATCTTAAAAAAATAAAAAAAAAAACTATGAATTTTATGATGTCAGGTTTGTCTATGTTTGATGATTCATTTCTTATGGCAAATATAGGCCAAAAAAAAAGAGGCAATCAGTTCATAGGACAGACTTTCACGTACTCTAAGGGCCAAAATAAACTCCTTGGATGAGAGACCAGGGGCTCAACCTCATGAAATATTTCATCTCTGAACCTGAGGCCTCAAACAAATAGTGACACAGTCCACTTCCTCCAGAGAGAACAGAGAGAAGGACCTTTCCAGCAGTGAATGGCTGTGCCCAGCTCAGCTTCAGGAGAGCCGGGCTCTGATGACCTTTTGCATTTTGAGAAGGTCAGGCCATCTGTACCAGGCCAACTGTGGCTTATCGTGAATGAATTGTGCCAAACAGATCATGCATTCCAAGCTCGTACCTGCCTTGAAGAAGACACCAGCCTCCTCGGCTGTTGGTAGAAGGTGCCAGTATTTCTTCCATTTTAGAGGCGGCATTGGAATAAGCAGAACACATTCAAGAGATGTGGTCAGAGACCAGCAGATGCCAACACGTGTAATCTGGCAGCTGTATGTCCCAGGAACTAGAAGGTATTATTTCCCATTAGCAAAATAATGGGTCATTAGTTCCTAGCAAGTGAAAACTTATTACTCAGAGTTTATGAATTGATAATCCTATTTATCACAGGAATATGATGACTCATTATTCTCCCACCCAGAAAGGAAGCAAGTTTTTCCTTTCTTGTAGTTTCCGTTGACCATGTTTTTGAGCAAGGTCGACTGACGAGGATCATTTCCCTTATTACCACGTACAGGTGCGCCTCACTGCGTGCAACAGGTAGATCCAGAAAAATATGAACACACCACATTTCTGAATATGGAGGTCTACTTTCAACCACAAGAACAAGCAACTTGAATGAAACTCATGGCGAATGATTGTCTACTTTATCGCTAAGTCCTTGTTCTTCACACTGGTCATTGTCAGGTTTCAGAGAAAACTCCCATTTTTATTTATTTATGTATGCTCAGAGAGAGCACAAGCAGGGGGGGTGGCAGGCAGAGGGAGAAGCAAGCTCCCCGCTGAGCAGGGAGCCAGATGCGGGGCTCGATCCCAGGACTCTGGGATCATGACCTGAGCCGAAGGCAGACGCTTAACCGAATGAGCCACTTACCTACCTACCCAGGCGTCCCGAGAGCTCCCATTTCTTTCAGGCTGCCTCCAACTCTTTTCTAAGGCAGAAGAATGAACAACTAAATAAGTGCATTCATTCATTAATTTCTGATCTTGTACAATAATGAAGACTCCAACACAAGAACATATGACAAGTCACAACCTATTTTTTAGTTTTGCAAGCTTTTAAAATTTTATTTTCTATGGTACACACCGTGCTATCTGGGCAAGTAAAAGGGCAAAAGTTGGTAAAAACCTTCCAATTAACTGTGCATTAAAATTCCCTGTGCGTGTTACCGGTGGACTAGGACTGTCTCCGGAGGGCTATGGGGCTTGGGGCAAGTCACATGGGATAACTGAGTCGCCTTGTACTGAGATATATTTCCTCAGGGGAAATCGGGTTAAAATGAACTTCAAAGATCCCTCAGATCTAGAGAAACCAGAGCTGAAATGTCAAGATCAGGAGATAAAATTGTGATTAAAAGAAGTCATCACAAGATAGGAAAAATCACAAAGGGCATTATTCAATTATTTCCTTGCATCTGATGATCGTGCCTCCCCTCGCTGCGCCAGAGGACAGGGATTCAACGACGAAATAGACACCACCACACATTTCTAGAAGCTAGTCAATAGCAATGAAAATGCACTTGCATGACATGCTGGCTAGTCTCCAAGGGCTAAAAAGCCGGGGGGGGTCATGGACGGCTTTGCAGGGGTGAGTATCCAAATCTTTAAAAATATTCCTATCGGGGCGCCTGGGTGGCTCAGACGGTTAAGCGTCTGCCTTCGGCTCAGGTCATGATCCCAGAGTCCTGGGATCGAGTCCCGCATCGGGCTCCCTGCCCCTTGGGAGCCTGCTTCTCCCTCTGCTTCTCCCTCTCTCTCTCTGTCTCTCATGAATAAATAAATAAAATCTTTTAAAAATAAATAAATAAATAAATAAAATAAATAAAAATATTCCTATCATTTAAAAAAATAAAAATATCCATGTGCATATGGAGATGGATATATACACTTTGGAAGCTGTGAATTAAGTCACAAAATCATTGGATGAATTTGACTTCAGACTCGTTATTCTGCAGCCAAGCTTGATTCTTCTCACATTCCATGAATCATACATTAGCAGCTCCTCTTAAAAATACAATGTAGTCGCTTTCCCACTGTGTTTACAACCACGTCTGGCTCTAAGTTTTAGTAGGAGGAAAAACAAGCTAAGGGAATGATGAAGTTCATGGACACGCCATTATAACATGATAATTAGGTATAGTTTTCTCTTTTAAAGTTACCTACCTTTAAAACTGGGACTGAGGTAGGATATTAGGCAGGTAGCTTCTTCAAGCTGTGTAAGTAGACAATTTCTTTTTTCCTGAAGCAGAATCCTGTAGGTAAGAAAACAGTCCATTGGTGGATTTCAAAGAGAGTTAGTTTATTTTCCCAGCAAGAAATTCAACTGTAAATTGGTTTGAATGACTCAATTCTTTTTTTTTTTTTTTTTTTAAAGATTTTATTTATTTATTTGAGACAGAGAGAATGAGAGAGACAGAGAGCACATGAGAGGGGGGAGGGTCAGAGGGAGAAGCAGGCTCCCCGCCGAGCAGGGAGCCCGATGCGGGACTCGATCCCGGGACTCCAAGATCATGACCTGAGCCGAAGGCAGTCGCTTAACCGACTGAGCCACCCAGGCGCCCTGAATGACTCAATTCTAGAAAACACATGTAGGTCACAAACACCAAGATAACAGAGACTGTTTTTCTCTTGCTTGACACTGTCCCCCCAGCCCCCTGAACAGTGCCTGATACACCGTAGACGCTCCACAGATGGGTGGGTGGGTGGAAGAAAGGAATAAGGGAAGAACGGGAGGGAGGGAGGAAGAATGATCAGTAAATTTCGAGTATACCAACCTGGCTCCTTTGGTCAAATTAACCAGAAGTTCTGATCAGCTCCCTAAAAAGCAGTACCTGGGCATTATAACACAACCCTACAGTGTATTCTTTGGAGTTTGTGGTTAAGTATTTATTTAACAATATTAAAATGGATATAGTTCTCTTTCCGTAGCATGGTTCATCTCTTCTCAGCCAATCTTTTTATTATCTTCACAAAGTCCCAGATTAAGGAACCCCTCTGGCTCTGTTATAAACTAATAGATGAACTGAACAAGCTTCACTTGGCTATCAGAATAAAGCTAAGTGTGCCCAGAGTGTAGGGCAAAACAGGTAAGCAGTAGCCCTCGTGTATTTGCTCTCCACCAGCTTTATTTCTGTCTAGGTTGTGCCCCATTTCACATTTGCTTTTCCAAGTTCAGGGCCAACCCCACTGTGGTTTGTGCCCGGAGGTCATCACACGGTGTGTAATGAATGCTAAATCATTACTCAAGAAAAGGGCACTAAGAGCAGTAAGTGCTTGAAACGCAACTTGATTGATCTTTATCCTCGGACAGTGGTTTCTGGCCTCACGATAAGGAACTTCTTTCTCTTTCTATTGAGTGGCAAGTGAATTCCCTTTCGCAACACGCAGTGGTATATTTATCGATTTACTGCATCTGTCCACATGCACCGAATCTTTCTTCATTTAGCCACTTCTTTTGACCTCTGGGTGAGACATTGGGGTAAAGCTAGAGCTCCTCCTCATTGCTTCCTTATCCTCTCACCCAGCCTTGACTCAGTCAATAAACCTTTAAAGCCTGCAACTTTACGGAGGCCCTGCTCTATGCCCAAGACATATGACCACACCCCGGAAGGAGCTCGTGGCCCAAGGCAGGGAACAGAGAAGTGAGTGAATAATTACTTTCACTTGAAAAAACTTCTGTTAGGGAAATATTTGCCAAGGCTCAAGTATAAGCATGGGAAAGTGGCCACAACATGCCCCTGAGCATAAAGAACCTTTCTCAGACCTCTTTGAAAGCCAAGTTTCCACCTTCGTGACTCAAAACACAATGAGCAGTCCCATGGGAGACTACAATTCTCTCCTTAACTGGTCAAAACCACACCGAAACTCCCTCCTGTTTCAGTTATCTGTTGCTGTGTAACCAGCCACTCCAAAACTTAGTGGCTTAAACCAGAAACGATGTGGTTTTTTTTCCTCATGATTCTGTGACTTGACTGGGCTTAGCTGGTAGTTCTTCTGAGCCATTTGGTTGTATTCAGTTGGCATTTGAGCCGGCTGGAAGGGCCAAGAAGCCTTCACTCACCTCTGGTGCCCAAGTGGGCTCTCCACATGGTCACCTGGGGCTTTCTCATAGCACGGTGGTCTCAGGATAGTCAGACCTCTCAAATGGCAGTTGGCTTCCAAGAGGGAAGACATTAAAGCAGCCATTCTTCTCAAGGCCTGGGCTCAGAAGTCCCAGAACGTCATATCCTTGACAATCTGTTGGGCAAAGCAAATCACAGGCCACAGTCCAGATACCAAGGAAGGGGAAAATAGATTCCACCCCTTGACTAGTGGAGCAGCATGCATGTACAGGGAGGAGAGGAATTGATGGTGGCCATCTTGGAAGATGACCTCCCCCATTTCCTAATATGGAATAACCCCCCCCCTTTTACCTAAGATTGTCGAGTTACACCTATAACAATAAATTTCAATACTGTGCAACAGGTTACATTAAAAAAGTAAAAATTTGCCACCACGTTGTCAGAAAAGGGGAAATAACACTCATTTTGGAAGAATGCATCTGGAAATGCCACACAAAAGTGCAAGCACTTTGTGGTGATCCTCAAACCCTTGAACTTTAGTGGAGGTATTTAGGGCATCTAAATAGCTTCATAAATGCACATTTCTTAGGGAAAAAGAAATGGTGAGTAGCTAAGTGGTTTGTACTAGACAGGGTAGTTAATTACTGCAGTAAACAACTCTCAGATCTCAGTGGCCTCACACTTGAAAGGTTTTTTTCTCGGACGTACCACAGTTCAATGCAGCCCGTCAGGTAGGCTCTGCTCCACACAAACATTCAAGGACACAGGTCCCTTCTATATAATGACTCAACATCCGTGGGGGCTTGAAGCCCTCCACTGGATGCTCTGCATTAGGTCATCCCTCAGGGAAAGAGAAAGTATGGGAACTGTTGATGGGCCAGGCACAAAGATAGGGTACAACACATACCCCATCTAACTATGAAGAATTCTGGGAAATGTGAGGAAGCTACATGCCCTAGAAAGAAATGGAAAGCCATTTGGTGACCATCTAATCAGACTTTGCCACAAACTCTAAGTAACCCATCCCTAACTATCCAAAACATAAATGACCTCTGTTCTTGAAAAAAAAAATAAAGTTTAATTTGTATTAAATGCCTGTTAGCAGCCATTTGAGAAGAATTAGCTATGAGATATAATTGTGAAGAAATATCTGGGCAGGGTCCTGTGAATAGCTGTAGAGGCCCAAAGCTTAGAAAGATGTAACAGAAACTCCATCCACATCCAACCCCCTTTCCAGATGTCAACCTAAATAAAAACAATACTGAACTGAAAAAAATGAACGTAAGGAAGTCCAACAAGTTTCTCATTTTTCCCTTGATTATTAGTTTGTTATTTTTTTCAAGATATCTAATCTCACCCCAAGAATGGGGTGTGAGTGTGTGTGTTAGGGGGTGTGCATTACTAGCATCCCAAGCCCCTGCACTGTCTGCCTATCAGATCATCAAATTTAGCCCAGTGCCCAAAGAACAAATGTCAGAAGATAAGGGACAGGAATAAAAAAAAAACTTTGGCAAATGCACAGTCTTCCCTAGTGCCCTCTATCCCCGCTCCCATCCCCCACCATGACGCACCTCAACATTACTTTCAGCCCAACTCTGACCCATCGTGTAGATGGCAGAATTCTGCTGCTCTATATTGTTAAACTTCATGACTTCCTGGGTCCTGGGTAGTTTGGAAGAGAAGACCATTTGAACAGAAAACTTGGGTTTGCATGTGCTCGTTTGTTTTTGTTTATTTGTTTAGCTTGAGTCCTAAAGGAGTCTAACCAGAAGGTTTCTCCATCTAGCTTATTCTGATACTTCGGATATTGGAGGCTGAGATCTCCATACTATTAATATAATTGTAATCAGCTCATAGAGAAGATGGTGTGTCTTTTTGCAAGAACGTGGAAATAAGGTTTAGTCAGCCCAGAATGGGCTAAGCTGCAGTAATAAAACTCTCAAAAGCTTGGCACGACACAGGCTCACTTCTCACTTACATGAAGACAAATGCAAGCTGGCCAGAGCTCACCTCCATCTGGTGACTCAGGGGTCCAAGCTTCCTCCATCTGGCGATGCTGCCATTATAATATGTGAATCCCCGGCTTGCCATGCTTGGGGAAAAGAGGGTGGAAAGGCACACCAGCTTTTCATTTCCCTGGCCCATAAGTGATACATGCTGTTTCCACACACAGTTCATTCACTAGAATTTGTCAGATGGCTGCCATTTCACTCCAAAGGAAGCTGGGAAATATAGGGGAGCGCAATGTAAATTTGATGACCAACCATCTTTGCCATTTAAGGGAAATAAGATCGCTATCAGCAAGTTACACAAGGCAACATTCACATATCAAGGATGCACTTAGGAAGTCAGGAGCATGTGGGTAAATGGGCGACTGAAGAGTCTGGGAGGCATCCAGAACTCCGGGAACAGCTTGTTGCTCTGGAAAATCATTGGTTAATCTAGAGATTAACAGGCACGGGCACTTTTGGTCCCTGGCACTGGGTCCATTTTTCCTTTGCCTGGGAGAGAAAGGATTCCCAAACTGACACTTTTCTCAATGAGGAAAGGTGCTGCGAGACTCTTGTTTCAACCCCAAATATAATATAGACGTGCTGCCGAAAGGGAAGAGAATTGCAGATACAAGTCTAAAATTCCTGAGATAAAGCTTCTTCTCCCAAAACGGTGACTTGCTCTCTTAATGATGTTATGAGAGAAAAAGGAGAGAAAGACTGCCCTTCGGTGTTTCCAATGAGAAGAGTAAATCATAAGCAGAAAACACCAATTCTCATCATTTTGCCCCCAATGAAATCAAATCACTGGGTCATGCTGGCCAAGCTTGACTGCTGGCTTGCCCCCATTTGCCCAGCCCTCCATCTTGAAATGGGCATCCCCAGTTCCAACATTTGAAAGACAGAGAAAATCTCACCAACAGATTGCTAAAAATCCCGAAGTGGCTAACATTACAGTTGACCCTTGAGCAACTCAAGGGTTAGGGGCACTGACACCCCGCACAGTTGAAGAATCACATATAATTTTTGACTCCCTAAAAACTTAACTACTGATAGCCTACTACTGACCACAAGCCTTACCCATTAACATAAACAGTCAGCTAGCACATGTTCTGTATATTATATGTGTTATATACTGTATTCTTACAGTAAGAAAGAAAGAAAGAAAGAGAAGAAAATTTTATTAAGAAGATCATAAGGAGGGGCACCTGGGTGGCTCAGTTGGTTAAGCGTCTGCCTACATCTCGGGGTCCTGGGATCAAGCCCCACATCGGGCTCCCTGCTCAGTGGGAAGCCTGCTTCTCCCTCTTCCTCTCCCTCTGCCCCAACTCCGCTTGTGCTCTCTCTCTCAAATAAATAAATAAAATCTTTTTAAAAAAATCATAAGGAAGAAAAATGCATTTATGTACTGTATTGCAAAAAATCCCCGTGTAAGGGTACCCACACAGTTCAAACCTGCGTTATTCAAGATTTGCTGTAATTATTACTTGATACGGTCATGGAAAAAAGAAACTATAGGAGAAGAAACTTCTTGTGTTTGCCTGCCTCTTGGTGTTTTGAAATGTCCATCTAAAAACTTTCAAGAACCGATAAAATAATTAGGACTAGCAAAAAGAATGCCTTATCCCTGGTCTTGGTAAGTTCCAGAATTACACCAGCATCAGCTTAGAGAGGCAGATCAGTAAATGATTGTAAGTGATTCCATCGTGTTGTATTCTTTCTAAAGAAAGCCTACTTTTTTAAGGGGGCATGATACCAGTCTACCTATAGACTAGAAAAATGTGTATAGTAAAAGCCAAATATGGTGGTGTTTACCCAGGAGAGAGCAGGCACTGATTCTGACAAATACAAATACTCTCATTCCTTAGAGATAAATACTATTGAGAGAGCTGGGTGGTTCTTCAGAGTCACCAGGACCTGGAAGGAGTAGCCCTTGGGATCATCCACCAGCCTCAATGTTGTTTTTTGTTTTTTTTTTAAGATTTTATATATTTATTTGTCAGAGAGAACACAAGCAGGGGGAGAGGCAGGCAGAGGGAGAAGCAGGCTCCCCGCCGAGCAAGGAGCCCGATGTGGGACTCGATCCCAGGACCCTGGGATCATGACCTGAGCCGAAGGCAGCCGCTTAACCGACTGAGCCACCCAGGCATCCCTAGCCTCAATGTTTTTTAAAGATTTTATCTATTTATTTGAGAGAGGGAGAGAGAGAGAAAATGAGTAGGGGGAGGGGCAGAGGTAGCGGGACAAGCAGACTCCCCACTGAGCAGGGAGCCCCACGCAGGGCTCTATCCCAGGACCCTAGGATCAGGACCCGAGCTGAAGTCAGACGCTTAACTGACTGAGCCACCCAGGCGCCCCCACCAGCCTCAATTTTAATTCCTCGTTATCTACTCAGTCTTCTCGTTTCTAAGCCAACTCCCCAGATGTCTGGACACCAGGACAGAAGGCTTCAGAGTGGCTGGCACAAATACTCCAGCCCTATACAAAGTTAGTGCTTACATTTGTGTTCTGTGTTATCCCTCAGTCTCTTAGCAGATTGGTTACCTTGAGTCAATTCCCAAGAGCCCAGCATCTCTGGTGACATTGATAAAATAGGCTTTCTATTCTCAAAAACCCGGAACATGGTGACCCCCTGCATTGCCTTAACTGTCAGCCGACCACCTCATCTCACCTCACTCACCTCTAACTGCACTAGTAAAGCCTCCTGCCCTGGATGCACCCACATTCTCTCATGGCCACAGGGACTCGGTACAACTTTTAAATAAAGTCATTCTCCTTTGTTGTAGTTGATAATTTAACAGGAAAGAACACAAAAAGAGCCCAATTCTTTAAAGTACAAAGTAGCAATCAGGTCATCCTTTGCTGGTGAAATTTATCCAGCTACAAAGATGACTGTAACATCGTTTGCCTTCCATCTGCTCCTTGGGACAATGGGAGAAGTTTTAGGATGCTGTATACCGGATTTCCAGAACGAAATACCACAGAAAGCCATTATTATTTGTATCCATATCAAATCTCTGCAGTTAGAAGTGAGGTTGGTGAACCAGACCTTCTATTTCGTTCCCTTGAATGCAGGGCATGAGAAGTCACTATGGGAATGCATTCTGATTCTTGTTCACTCAGAAAAATAAGGATTTTGTTCATTTTTGCTTGCCTGCCAGCGAAAATAACAGCAATTTCAGCTCAGTTTCTTCATACCATATGACTTGGAATTTATGCCTTTTACTTGGCTGGCTTCCGATGGCCATTTATAGACCCATAATTTTATGCACCACCTTCCCATAAAATTCACTCTCAGTTTGTAAAGCCAAGGCCAGTGATGCACAAACCAGGTGTTTGGAGACACATTAGACAGAGTAGCTCAGAGCAATGATGACACTGAGTCCAGGTTAATGACAGGTTTCCTCGGACCTTGGATTTCCAGGCTAGGCTAGCTCAAGCCAACCCCCAGACAGAGCGGCTCCAGACCCTTCCTTAATGGGCCTGTTGGCAGAAGGCCACTCCTATGGAAGGTGGTCTTTGGAATTCATGTGGTCCTACATCGGGTGCTGCCCGGGGTCAATGGCTTGCTGTAGCCCCTGACTACACCAGTGTCGAGCCCCTGACTCATGAGAGTGCCGTTAATGAGACATCAAAAGATAAAAGCATAAATTCCAAATCCAGGCCTGCCTTTTATTTCTAGGGCTGGTTTCAGTGTGGTGCATGGGCCAACTCTGGGGTGGTTCTGAGGAGAAGCACGGGTGAGGTGGCGATTGGAAGCCCTTTGTTGTACCCACTCAAAGCTTGGGCTCCTCTCCTTCCTCCTCCCTCCCTTCCTCTTCAAGGTCTCTTATATCCTGAGTGAACACCAGTCACTTTTCCAGGTGCCCGTGGGTCAGGTGAGTTCTCCAGGAAGCAGACCCCAAGATGGAGTTAGGAATGCAAAAGGTGTGTTGGGGAGAAACACCTGAGGGAAAAAAAGGAGGAAGAAGGATCAGGCAGAAGAAGCTGCCAGACTTGGATGCGGACCTGATGATTTCTCCCTGACCCCAACAGGCAGAATTGCAAGAGCAAGAATTACCCCTATAGGAGTCCTGCATTGGGAAGAAATGGCTAGAATTCTGGGAACATGGCCTTGTGCAGTCCTTAGCCAGGGACTGCCCTATGAAGAGCATGACCTTGGCTCTCAAGCCGAGGCAGTCGGCCAAACACACTCCTCACAGGTCAGCGGCAAGCTTTTTCTCGGAACTTGAAGGAGGATCTGGGCACCACATCTCCGTGTCTGCCATAGCCAGCCACTTTTCCACGAGGAAATAACCCCACTCCCAACTCCATGTAACTCTAGCCGGGCAAGGAGTTGAGACCCTTTGCTTTCTGGGTCACAGGGATGAGCACATGCCCCAAGAAGGGACAATCGGAATCACTTTTGAACATTGGTAATAAGGTGGTGAGGGTCTCTCTCTTTCTCTGTGGTCATGAACTCTACAGACCACATGAGCATGTTGCTTCTTGAGGGCATCTTGTCACCATGTGGGTGAGCCTGTCTGAGAATCAGGAAAACGCAAGCATAGTCAAGAGATGGAACAAGGGACAGAAAGATAGAGACATGCTGATGGTGGGTGGGACACATTTATGGGCCACTTCAAATCCTCTTGGCCTCTGCCCTTACTCCATCCACTGTAATCAACATTGATTCCATGCGGGCTTTGACCAGCCTCACACAGGGGCAAACTTGCCACCCCGGGACTTCTCTGAGGCTGCAACAAGTTCATTTCTACCTGGGGGCTTCTGCCTCGTGGCACACCTATGGAACCTGTTCAGCAGTCACACGGGCAACCCATAAATGTGGGAGGAGTCGACACCCATGGGCCACGTTTGATGAATGGGGCGCAGAGCCAATGAATCAAAGCTTCTCCCTTTTGTCTTTTGAAGACTCCCACATCGCCAGGCAACCCATTCATGCATCTTTCACTTAGTTCTCCTGCACTCCCTTTCCAATGCTGGTCCTAAATGAACTACTGGCACATAAGCCTTTGTCTCAGGTTCTTTTATGGAGGAACCCAGACCATGACAGATAACACTCTTTGAACACCTGGATTCAGCTATCCCTGAAACTATTCCCTTGGACTTCCCAATTCCTTGAACCAATAAAGTTACAAAGTTTCTTTTTCTTTCTTTCTTTGGTGTGTGTGTGTTTAAGCTAGTTTGAGTTGAGTCTCTGTGATTTGCAACCCTTACAACCCTATTTTCCTCTTCTCAGTCATTCATCACCCCCATCACATCACCGTGCCTCCATGCTCCCCACACCTCTCCACCCTCCCGGTCAGCCCCAAGATGACAAAGCATCACCAGTGACTCCTCCCCATCCATCTCCTCCCACAGACAGCCAAATGCCAAATCCTGCAACCTTTCGGTGTTTTGAATTTATAGTGCGGCTCTTATAAACAACATGTTGAGTTTGAAATACCTGAGGGATCTCCAGCTGCATCCAAACAGAAGGTTAGAGAACCGGTCTGCAGTTCCAGAGATAGGTCAAGGCCAGAGATGGAGTAGAACTGGTCAAAACCAAAAGCCTGGATGAGGTCACAGAAGTAGGCTGTACATGAGAAGGCCAAGGCTGGAGCCCCTTTGGAGGAAACGTTGGAGGAAACGTTGTTCGTTGCTGCTCTCCCCAACATAGTAAACACGTCCCACAAGCCCAGAGGAAATCGTAGCAGCAGAATGTCAGGTGCTGCGGAAGGTAAAGGGGGCCCTAGGAGGTAGCAGAACCCTTGCTGGGAGCCTCTTTCCCCCAGTCCAGACTCCAGCTGGGCATCAGCAAGAATCTGGATGAGGGGATGAAAGGAAGCCATTCTAGAATCGTCAGCCACACCTCTGAGCGGCAAGCCGCCCTCCAAGATAGTTCCTTTGTCAGCACCAATCAGATTACTAAAGACTACTGGCTGGGGCAGGAACACGGCTTGGGCAGGGGCTGAGAACGGCTTGGGTTCTGCCCTCTGCTCTAGCCTCTACTCTCTAATTGGTTATCTTCGATTTCCTGTTTTCCCATTAAAAACCTCTCCACTTCTGGTGGCTGTTGATCACTTCCATGGTAGAGCAGTGGGTCTGAAATGTACTTAGTTCCCAATTTGTGCACAGAGGGACTCGGGGAAGGTCCCCAGGCTTTGCGATTATGCTCAAAGTGCATCTGGAAGGATTGGAAAGGGGACGGGGAAGAGTTGACATCCCACAACCCTGATCAAACTCGGCTCAGACAAGACTGGTAAGTGTGCTCAGAAAGAGGATACAGTATGAGGTTAGCTGAATAAAATGGGAGGTGACAGCTGATTTTTGAGAAGGCATTTTAATAAAGTTTCTAAGCAAGGAAAGAATACTTGCTGACAGACAGCGGTTGCTACTGCGATAACAGACAATTTTCTGGGGCTTTGACTAGGAAGGCATTTTGTCTTAACCAACGTGTCCATATTGCAAATGCCAGGCGGTTGGCGTGGGCAGTACACAGTTCATAATGACATTTGAAACTTCGAACGTTGGAATTTTCTGCTCTTTTATTCTTTCCAAGCCTACTGCTTCTAATCTTTGCCTTTGAGGATTATATAGTAAAAGACAAGATAAATCCATTGGTCACCATTCCTAAAACATTAGTTTGCCAAAACTGAACTATCTATCACAGGAATAAATAGAATCCAACTCCTAGTGCTCGCGTTTTTGCAGGATCGTGGACTCCAGTGAGATGGTTGCAGATGTAGAGGGGTGAAGAAGCTGAACTTCAAAATGCAAAAGGCAAAAATGTTCCTTTCACCTCCCCGATTCTGCGTTCCTCCTTGGTCCACACACTCATTTGCAAAGAGAGGCTTTACAGCACCCACTTTCCTGAGCCTCCATGTATTATCTATAAAAACCTGTGGACTAGCTTAGCACAGCGGTGTCAGATGGTTCTTACTGCTTTCAACAGCATGATTTTGCAAACGAGGTATGCACTTTGTCCAGCGGAAAAGTACTAATTGAGTATCTGCCATAAGGTCAGACCAGGGATCGGCAAAGCATGGCCCAAGGGCCAAATCCCACCTGTGCGTATGCAGACATCGCTGGAACAAACTGGCGCTGTGAGCCAGGAGACCAGCCGGAGCCTCAGCCTCCACCCCCATAGCCCCCTCTGTGCCCAGACCTGCCTCTGGAGCCAGTCACCACCTACCCACTGGGGCCTCTGCTACTGGCCTCCCAAGGGCAGCGAGCAGCCCAGAACCCTCCAGCTGCCCAGGTTGAGATGGCTTCACTCTTCAAGAGGAGAGGGGAAGGGCGCCTGGGTGGCTCAGTCTGTTAAGCGTCTGCCTTTGGCTCAGGTCATGATCCCAGGGTCCTGAGATCGAGCCCCGCATCAGGCTCCTTGCTCAGCGGGGAGTCTGCTTCTCCCTCTTCCTCTGCGCCCCCCACTCATGCTCACTCACTCTCTCGCTCTCTCTCAAATACATAAATAAAATATTCTTTAAAAAAGTAAAAGGAGGACAGGGGAGTGTGCTGGGACCTGGGGGTCACTGAGGCAGGGAGTGAAACTGACCAAGGCAGCATGTCTGTCCCCCACCAACCCTGCCCCACCCTTGTTCCACCCAGTGCCAGGACCCAGCTGTAAGGGGAGAAGGCATCTCCAGCAGATGACAACTGGGCACAGAGTTGCCCACCATGAAAGCCCAGCCCCCCAGGGCAAATGGGGCATGGCACAGTGGGACGTGTCTCTCATTATCCCAAAACCCATGTAATAGCCTTAATTCTGCCTCCTGACTTACAAAGCCTAAAATATTTACTATCTAGCCCTTTACAAATTGAGGGGGAATAGTCCAAGATGGTGGAGGAGTAGGAGACCTTAGTTTTGTCTGGTCCCAGGAATTCAGCTAGATGGTTATCAAATCATTCATATCAAATCACATCAAATCATGAACCCCTGTGAACACAGCAGGAGATCTAAGAAAAGAAGAGCTGCAACCCTACGAATAGAAAAGCGACCAATTTCTGGAAGGTAGGAGATACAGAGAAGTGAATCCGAAGTGATATATGGGAAGATAAACTGTGGGGGAGAGGGAGCCTCCATCAGCCGGCACCAGAAAGTGATAGAGCAGCAGAGCACAAAATTGGAACTTTTAGAAGGCAGTCCCAGTGAGGGACGTCCCTGCCTGAAAGGCGCTCAGGTGGCAAAGTGGGGGTGGAATCCTAGATGAGACAGTGTGGTCCCAGGATCCTTGGGGTCACAGAAAGACTGCAGGTGTCTGAGTGTGGCAGAGCTCCCAGGTATTGGAGTGGGGAAGCCGGCTGTAATCAGCGAGCCCAGGAGTGGCTTCTCAGCTCGGGGTGGCCATAAACCCCAAACTGCCGCATGGTCGGGTGATCGCTGTCAGAGCAGGGGCCCAAAGAGTGGCAGAACCAGTGAGACCCCACTTCCTCCCCCGGAGGAGTGGCATGAGTGTGCACCACAGGAGTCTGCAGGGTTTGGAGACTCGAAATGGGGCCCCCTGCCTGAGATACAAATGCTGAGTCACAGGCCGGATGAGCACAGAACGTGGATGGAGACCAGGGAAACAGGAGTGGTTGATTGCTTTTTTCTGAGGACGCACTAAGGAGTGGGGCCCCGAGCTCTTGGCTCCAGGGCTGGAGACTGGGAGGCCGCCATGTTCATTCTCATCCTCTAAAGCTGCGTCTTCAGGGAACAAAAGCCACATAAAACAATCTGGAGCCACTTACTTAGCCTGGCCCCCTGGCAAAGGCAGTGCAATTCTGCCCGGAGCAAAGACACTGGATAATCAGTGCAACAGGCCCCTCCCCCAGAAGATCAGCAAGAACATCCAGCCAAGACCAAGTTTACCGATCAACAAGAACGGCAGAACTCCAGCACTAGGGGAAATAGTATACAGAATTCATGGGAGTTTTTTTCCCCACGATTCTTTAGTCTTTCAATTATAATTTTTTTCTCTTTCCTTTTTTAACCAATTTCTTATTTTATCAACTCTTTTTTTTAATCTTTTTTAATTGTCATTTTTACAGCTACATTCAATCCTTTCATTGTATTTAATTTTATTTTTGTATATATATAGGTTTTTCTTTCTTTATAATTTTGGGATGCAGTTTCTTCTAACAAACAGATCAAAATATACCCAGAATCCAGTGTATGGCTCTGTTCTCTTCATTTGTGTGATCATATTCTTTTGTTGTTGTTGTTGTTAAAGTCTTTTTTAATTTTCATCTTTGCAGTTACATTCTATCCTTTCAATGTACTTAATTTTACTTTTGTATATACATGTTTTTCTTTCTTTACAATTTTGAGATGTAGTTTCTTCTAACAAACTAACCAAAATACACTCAAGATTTAGTATATTGCTCTGTTCTGTCACCTGTCTGTTTATATTCCTTCTTTTTTTTTCTTTTATTTGTCTTTTAATTTTCATTTTTACAGTTACACTCTATCTCTTCATTGTATTTAATTTTATTTTTGTACATATAAAGTTTTTCTTTCTTTACAGTTTTGGGATCTAGTTTTCTAACAAACAGACCAAACTAAACACAGGATCCAGTGTATCGCTCTGTCCTGTTCACCTGTCTGATTATATTCTTTTTTTTTTTTTTTTCAGTTTCGGGTCTCTTCTGATTTGTTTGGTGTATATTTCTCTGGGGTCGTTATTGCTATTTTAGTATTTTGTTCTCTCATTCATCTATTCTTCTCTGGACAGAATGACAAGACGGAAAGACTCAAAAAAAGAGAACAAGAGGCAGTGCCGACTGCCAGGGACCTAATCAGTATGAATATAAGTAAGATGTTGGAACTAGAGTTCAGAATAACGATTATAAAGATACTAGCTGGGCTTCAAAAAAGCATAGAAGACACTAGAGAATCCCTTTCTGGAGAAATAAAAGAACTAAAATCTAATCAAGTCAAAATCAAAAAGGCTATTAATGAGATGCAATAAAAAAATGGAAGCTCTAACTGCTAGGATAAATGAGGCAGAAGAGAGAACTAGTGATATAGAAGACCAAATGATGGAGAATAAAGAAGCTGAGAAAAAGAGAGATAAACAACTACTGGATCCCGAAGGGAGAATTCAAGAGATAAGTGACACCATTAAGCAAAACAATATTAGAATAATTGGGATCACAGAAGAGGTCAAAGAGACGGGTTGGGCAGAAGGTATATTGAAGCAAGTTATAGCAGAGAACTGCCCTAACCTGGGGAAGGAAGCAGACATTCAAGTCCAGGAGGCACACAGAACCCCCCTCAAAATCAATAAAAATAGGTCAACACCCCAACACATAATAGTGAAACTTGCAAATCTCAGAGACAAAGAGAAAATCCTGAAAGCATCTTGGGACAAGAGGTCTGTAACCTACAAAGGTAGAAACATTAGACTGGCAGCAGACCTATCCATAGAGACCTGGCAGGCCAGAAAGGACTAGCATGATATATTCAGGATGCTAAATGAGAAAAACATGCAGCCAAGAATACTTTATCAAGCTAGCATGCCATTCAAAATAGAAGGAGAGAGAAAAAGCTTCCAGGACAAACAGAAACTAAAAGAATTTGTGATCACTAATCCAGCCCCACAAGAAATACTAAAAGGGAGACTTTAAATAAAGAGAGAGCCCAAAAGTAACATAGACCAGAAAGGAACAGAGAAAAAGAGAGATAAACAACTCTGTATGTTTATATACATACAGTATACATACACATTCTTCTCGAGTGCACATGGAATATCCTCCAGAGTAGACCACATACTGGGTCACAAATCAGGTCTCAACCGGTACCAAAAGATTGGGACCATTCCCTGCATATTTTCGGACCACAATGCTTTGAAACTGGAACTCAATCACAAGAGGAAATTTGGAAAGAACTCAAATACATGGAGGCTAAAGAGCATCCTACTAAAGAATGAATGGGTCAACCAGGAAATTAAAGAAGAATTTTAAAAATTAATGAAAACACAACTGTTCAAAACCTTTGGGATTCAGCAAAGGCGGTCCTAAGAGGGAAGTATAGCAATACAAGTCCTTCTCAAGAAATAAGAAAGTGGGGCGCCTGGGTGGTTCAGTCGTTAAGCATCTGCCTTTGGCTCAGGTCATGATCCCAGAGTCCTGGGATCGAGCCCTGCATCGGGCTCCCTGCTCAGCGGGAAGCCTGCTTCTCCCTCTCCCACTCCCCCTGCTTGTGTTCCCTCTCTCACTGTGTCTCTCTCTGTCAAATAAATAAATAAAATCTTAAAAAAAAAAAAAAAAGAAACAAGAAAGCATTCAAATACACAACCTAACCTTACACCTAAAGGACCTGAAAAAAGAACAGCAAATAAAGCCTAAACCCAACAGGAGAAGAGAATTAATAAAGATTAGAGCAGAAATCAAAGAAATAGAAACCAAAAGAACAGTAGAGCAGATCAACGAAACTAGAAGCTGGTTCTTTGAATTAATAAGATTGATAAACCCCTGGCCAGATTTATCAAAAAGAGAAGCGAAAGGACCTAAATAAATAAAATGATGAATGAAAGAGGAAAGATCACAACCAACACCGAAGAAATACAAACAATTATAAGAACATATTATAAGCAATCATATGCCAACAAATTAGGCAATCTGGAAGAAATGGATGCATTCCTAGAGACGTATAAACTACCAAAACTGAAACAGGAAGAAATAGAAAATTTGAACAGACCTATACCCAGCAAGGAGATTGAAGCAGTAATCAAAAATCTCCCAACAAAAAAGAGTCCAGGTCCAGATGGCTTCCCAGGAAATTCTACCAAACATTTAAAGAAGAATTAATACCTATCCTTCTGAAGCTGTTTCAAAAAACGGAAATGGAAGGAAAACTTCCAAACTCTTTCTATGAGGCCAGAATTACCTTGATCCCAGAACCAAAGACCCCACCAAAAAGGAGAACTACAGACCAATATCCCTGGTGAACATGGATGCAAAAATTCTCACCAAGATACTAGCCAATAGGATCCAACAGTACATTAAAAGGATTATTCACCACGATCACGTGGGATTTATTCCTGGGCTGCAAGGGTGGCTCGACATCTGCAAATCAATGAACTTGATACACTACATAAAGAAAAGAAAGAACAAGAACCATATGATCCTCTCAATAGATGCAGAAAAAGCATTTGACAAAGTACACTATCGTTTCTTGATTAAAACTCTTCACAGTGTAGGGGTAGAGGGAACATACCTCAATACCATGAAAGCCATATACAAAAAGCCCGCAGCAAATATCATTCTCAATAGGGAAAAACAGAGCTTTTCCTCTAAGGTCAGGAACCAGCAGGGATGTCCACTCTCACCACTGTTGTTCAACATAGTAGTAGAAGTCCTAGCCTCAGCAATCAGACAACAGGAAGAAATAAAAGGCATTTGAATCAGGGCGCCTGGGTGGCTCGGTTGGTTAAGCGGCTGCCTTCAGCTCAGGTCATGATGCCAGGGTCCTGGGATAGAGCCCCATGTCGGGCTCCCTGCTCAATGGGGAGCCTGCTTCTCCCTCTCCCTCTGCCTGCCTCTCTGCCTACTTGTGCTCTCTCTCATCTCTCTGTCAAATAAATAAATAAAATCTTTAATTTAAAAAAAAGGCATCTGAATTGGCAAAGAAGAAGTCAAACTCTCACTCTTTGCAGATGACATGATACTCTATGTGGAAAATCCAAAAAACTCCACCCCAAAATTGCCAGAACTCATATAGGAATTCAGTAACGTGGCAGAATATAAAATCAATGCACAGAAAGCAGTTGCATTTCTATACACTAACAATGTGACAGAAGAAAGAGAAATTAAGGAGTTGATCACATTTATAATTGCACCAAAAACCCTAAGAAACCTAGGAATAAACCTAACCAAAGAGGCAAAGGATCTATACTCAGACAACTATAGAACACTCATGAAAGAAATTGAGGAAGACACAAAGAAATGGAAAAACGTTCCATGCTCATGGATTGGAAGAACAAATATTGTTAAAATATCTATGCTATCTAGAGCAATCTATGCATTCAATGCAATCCCTATCAAACGACCATCAACTTTTTTCACAGAGCTGGAACAAATAATCCTAAAATTTGGAACCAGAAAAGACCCTGAATCATTGTTTATATTTCTTCGATGTTGGTTGTAGTTATATTATTATATATAATATATAATGTAATATATATTATACACTTAAACATTGTATGTTAATTGAATTTAAATAAATAAATAAAATAGAACCATCAGAAAACAAAACAAAACAAAAACAAATTAAGCTTGAGACCCCTGTGTCCATTCTCATAAACACTTTGTCCAGGAGCCGAATCATGAAGGTGAAGAGGGGGCTGCACAGGGGGGACGCCTCAAGAGCCTATGTTGGGAAATCGGAAGTTCTTACCACGTCTTCAAAAGAGACACAAACTGCATCTTCATGTACCAAGTACACACACTTCTGAGCGTCACACTGACTTCTGATCTTTTGCATCACTCACACACCAGCCTTGGTCATAGTGGGTATTTGCACACCACCTACTGGGCGCGAACGGCCCCCACTCAGTGGAAAGGGGGGTTCTCACTCCCACAGCAGGCTGTGTGCGGGACAGTTGGCCAGAGGACTTGAAATACCCTGCCACAGTCGATTTTCACACTCCTGGCGGAACAGAATCTCTCAGCCTCTCTTAAGGGTGGGGGCGGTCCTGTGCATCATAGGATGTCTCTTGGCATCCCTGGCATCTACTCATGCAGTGGTTTGAACTATGTCCCCCTCAAAAACTATGTCCAAGTCCTGACTCCCAGTACCCGTAAATGGGACCTTATTTGGAAATAGCATCTTTGCAGATGGAATTAAGTTAAGGATCTCGAGAGGAGATCACCCCGGACTTAGGGTAGGCCTCAAATCCAATGACAGGTGTCCTTATAAGAGAAGGAGAGGGAGACGTGAGGCACAGGGACATCGGGGGGAGGCCATGTGAAGCGGAGATTGGAGTGATGTCCCACAAGCCAGCTAGTGCCAAAGATTGCTGGTGGCCACAAAGAGAGGCATGGAACGGACTGTCCCCCAGAGCCTCCCTGCCGACACCTTTCAGACTTCTGGCCTCCAGAACTGAGAGAACGAATGTATGTTGTGTTAAGCCTCCCAGTTTGCAACGTCGGGAATCGAACTCGATCCACCAGAAGCCAGTAGCACCCTCCCCCAGGTGGGACAACTTGAAATGTCTCCAAATATTGCCAAATGTCCCCTGAGGAGCAGAGTCATCCCTGCTTGGGACCCACTGTGTTAGCATCACACTTTTTAAACTCGAAAGGGAAGGAACCTCCTGATCTAAAAGGAAGGAATGCCTGAGCCAGTAAATGCTCCCCGCCACCATACACACTGAACCTCAGTTAGTGGGAACGTGGGGATGGCAACTGAATTGCGGAGGCTGAAATGCAGAAATAACCCATGCCTCTCTTTTTTGTTGGTTAGACATTCTCCCCTAACCGCCATTGGACACAAGCAGGAACCCTTTCTTTCTTTCTTTTCTTTCTTTCTTTCTTTCTGTCTTTCTTTCTTTCTTTCTCTTTCTTTCTTTCTTTTTCTTTCTCTTTCTTTCTTTTTTTTATTGTGTTCAGTTAACCACTGTATAGTACATAGTTTTTGATGTAGTGTTCAGTGATTCATTAGTTAAGTATAACACCCAGTGCTCATCACAACACGTGCCCTCCTCAATACCCATCACCTTGTTACCTCCTTCCCACTTCCTCTTCCCCTCTGAGACCCTCAGATTGTTTCTCGGGGTCCATAGTCTCTCATGGTTCGTCTCCCCCTCTGATTTCCCCTCCTTCAGGTTTCCCTCCCTTCCCCTATGGTCCTCTGTGCTATTGCTTATATTCCACATATGAGTGAAACCATAAGATAATTTTCTTTCTCTGCTTGACTTACTTCACTTAACATAATCCCCTCCAATTCCATCCATGTCGATGCAAATTGTGGGTATTCATCATTTCTGGTGGCTGAGTAATATTCCATTGTATATATGAACCTCATCTTCTTTATCCATTCATCTGTTGAAGGGCATCTCAGCTCCTTCCACAGTTTGGCTATTGTGGACATTGCTGCTATGAACATTGGGGTGCATGTGCCCCTTCTTTTCACTACATCTGTTTCTTTGGGGTAAATACCTACTAGTGCAATTGCTGGGTTGTAGGGCAGCTCTAGTCTTAACGTCTTGAGGAACCGCCATACTGTTTTCCAGAGTGGCTGCACCAGCTTGCATTCCCACCAACACTGTAAGAGGGTTCCCCTTTCTCCACATCCTCGCCAACATTTGTTGTTTCCTGTTTTGTTAATTTTTGCCATTCTAACTGGTGTAAGGTGATATCTCATTGTGGCTTTTGATTTGTATTTCCCTGATGGTTAGTGATGTAGAGCATTTTTTCATGTAGCAGGAACCCTTTCTAATGCATTCTTTACTAAAAACTGAGAGAACTATCATCTGCAGTTCTTTGTGAAGTGGGAGGTGAATCCAGCACCCATCACACGCCCAGAGACCCTCCCTACACAGATGAGTGTCTCCATCCAGGAGAAAGTACGAAAGTTCATAGAGGGGCTGTTTTGGTGAAGAAGGGCTCCCAACCCCGCCTCTTCCATTACCCGTTAAAGGGAAATGCTGACTTCATCTCTATTTCTGGGAACAAATTTGGGCCGTTTCCAAACAGCGAGTGGCTGTCGTTACTGGAGAGAAGCGTGGGCTCAAGAATCGGGGGGCCTGGTTTTGGAGGAGAGCTCTGCGGTGCACTGGCGGAGTGAGCCCCTCGAGCCCCCAGGCCTCCCCAGCCCTCCCGGCCTCCCCTGCACAATCATCTGTACGTGGTGTGCTCAGCTCAGAGCGAGTGTTCCGAAGCATAATGAACTTGAAAAGTGCTCAGCCTGGAGTTTGCCTGGCAGAGTAAAGTGTTCAGGAAGTATTTGCTATTATTAACCAGAATGAAGCAGGGTCTCGAATAAGCCAAGCAATTTGCGGGGAACATAAAAGTCCCCGGTGCGTTGAAGGCACACTGGAAGTGCAGAGCTGCAAAAGCTTCGGGTTCTGGACCAAAACAGAGAGTGCTCAGGCAGAGAATTTTCAATTATCTGGATGAGGGATTAACCACAGATAGGGTGGGTAAGCAAAAGCGGCAGTTAATCCAGAAATAACTAGACCACAATCAGCTGCTGCCATCAAGAGTGGGTGGACTTGGCTCCCGGCAGCCGCTCACCCACCTGCGTGTGAGGTCAAGGTCTCTGCTCTGAGAAGCCGCCAGTCGCGGAGTGAGAGCAGACCTCGGAGAGCCGCCAGCCCCGACCTTGATTTGGTTACAGTTAATCCACGAAGTTGATTCCCCAAACTAACTGAAAATAGACTGCCAGACATCACAATTATGTTGGATCCCCAAAAAGTCATCCAGAAATACATAGTTCATGGCTTTGGGAGGCAACGTTTGTGTCCTCCACAGTGTGGAGCTCCTCACGAAGCATAGATCGGATCCAAGATCATAATCATGTTGGATTATGAGAGAAGAACTCTCTGGTTCTGTCATTTTTAAGATTGCAATTGAAGTCATTCTTCATACACATGAATGCGCTCAAGGGATCTAATGCCTACAAAGGTCAAGGTGCACATACGACTGGGATCGCAGTCAAGGGCAGCCAAGATAATACATGTCAAATCCAGACTGAGAGAGGTCAGAATAGAGGAGTCAGCTCATCTCCAATAAATCACGGAAGTCTTCACCAAAAGTACCACGGGAGTAAAGAGAGTGCGGGGGGCCAGGTAGTGAAAGAACAGAGACAGTCTGGCTGTCTGGGCTGGTTAGGGACCTCCTAGACATAGGGGGTCACACCTACCAATGACTGCAGGGAGTTACTATACACCCCAGCCCCCTTGTCCCCTGTGGGGGTGACAGCTCTGGGGTGCATACTCTCTAGTGTCCCCCACGTCTCCGGCTGTCCACAGCAGCAACTTGCTGGATAACCCCCTTTGTCGGCTGCCTTCCCCTCTCTGTCCCCCTTCCCCCCCGTTCCCTTACACTGTTCCCTGACATCACCTTGCAAATAAACAGCTTGCACTTGAATCTTGGTCTCGGGGTCTGCTGTCAGGGGGAATCCAGACTGAGACAGCCCCGTAAGTACCAGCCACAGGAGCTCGAAGAGAGTAAGACACTTTCTCCCGCTGCCTGTCATGGCGGGGTGCTTGGGAGTGAGGGCAGAATCACTGTGCTTTGGAAGACAGCCACTTGCCAGGTGGACCGATGACAGTCAGACAAGGCAAAGGGTAAACAAGCTGAAGACCTGAAACTTCTAAGGCGGCCCAAGACACAATGATGTACCCCTAGGCCCAATGTCCCTACTTGAGAAAGGCACAGATGAGTGTTCTTCAGCCTTCACTGTATGTTCTATCTAACCCTAGGTGTTAGCTTTCATCCTTTCATAACGTGTCCTCTTTTCATTTATTCAAGCCTGGCCTTGATTCATAGCCACAAACACTTTCTGAGCCACAGAAATGGTTATATTGCATACGAATATACAATGCACTAGGTTATAAGGCTTTGGGATAAGACCAAGAGGAAAAAGATAGATTCCCAGTCAGCGGTGTGCTGGGAAATGTTCTCCAATGGGGGTGGTGGCGGGTGGGGGGAGCCTGGTTTATAGTCTCTGCCAATTTCTGTGGCATAAAAATTCCCACCATGACCAATTTCAAGCTAGGAATGTCACAGCGACCGGCTCACAAAACTCCTGCAGATTTCACCATCGGTTGATGTGTGGGTACAAGTTCATCACACCACCACTTAGGAATTCATAATGACAATAAATGCCTAGTCTAGGTAGACGATCTACCTTATCAGATTGACCCCAACGTGGAAAATGACTCAATACCACAGAGCTTTGTTTCTCAGTCCCGTGACAGTAGTGGGCAGATAACAGGAAGCCAGGAGGTCCTCCTCCGAAGTCATTCGGAGGCTTCCAAGGTCACCCGGGTCATCTCCCTCCCACCCCAGGAGAGCAGAAGACTGCAGCAGATTGCACATGGGAAGTTTTCGATGGGCCTCGCTTCTGCTCACATTCTGTTGGCCAGGACCAGTGCATGGCCACAGCCAACTGCAAGGGATGCTGGGAAATGTAGTCTAGCTGTATGCCCCGGGGCGGGGGGTGGGGGTGGGGAAGGAGAGCACAGACTTGTTGAGCATCGCGTGTCTCTGCACAATCACAGTTCTGAGTATGCATGTCATGTCAGGTACTGTGCTCACCGAGTTTGTACGGGTAGATGAATTAACGTCTTTTATCAATGAGAACCGAAACTTAGAGAGCTTAAGTGATTTGTCTAAGGTTGCCCAGGAAGTAGAAGAGCCTGGACTCAAAATCATGTCCATCCTATGCCAAAGTTAAAGCTCTTTGCTTGCTCATCTCTACCTGGCTTCCCCTCTATAAAAACGGTGGCTGGCGGTAATGTGATCCTTTGAAAAGACATAGTTCTCAGTCTGGCCCCTTCAGACACTGTCTTTTGTCTTCCTGGTGAGCTTAAGAAAGAATGGATTCTTCTGGGTACAAAGTGGGGCCCCATGAGCCTTTCTGGCCATTCCAGGGTGCAAGAGCAGACAGCCACCAATAAAGTTCTGCATCAGCAGCTGCCAAGCGGGGTCTGAACAGTTTGTCAACACAAAGTACTCGACTATGCAGACTATTTCTTCTTTCTATAAAATATAAAGTAGTATGTTAATTCCTCCAGTATCCTTCCCCAGCATTTTGCCTCAGCGTCCTCAAATCCCCAAGAAAGGAGTCAAGTTGCAAACAGTGCCCTGGGATTTGCCCACAAACCCGAGTCTCCCTGTGGGGGTGTTTGTGCCGGTCAGCTTCATCCGTCTTGGATGTCACAGCTGAGAACCACTTCTCTGAAGATTACAATGCTCTTTCTACGTAGTTATATTCTTGTTCCCCTTCAGATGCGGTTATTAGATGCACCTTTTGGATATTTTTCTACAAAGTAAACAGAATCGCTTTAACTTCTTCTATCTAAAAGAGAGAGAATCTATTAACCAAATCCAGAAATACTGAAATTTAATCTCATTTCTATTCTCTCTCAACATTGAACAGCAAAAGAACTTTCCAGTCAGTGGGGCATTTCTCCCTTTGATGTGACATGTTCAGTAAAGTCATGGGCATGGATTTGCCAAGCCATTAGTCTCTGCGGCATTTAGAGCCTGCCACACTTCTTTCTGGTTCAGTTTGATCAAAGATACACCAGGACACGTAGAGTCTGCAGACTCGGCTTTCATATTCAGCCTTTGGAAGTTCAGGATCTCTCAACTGAGCAGCCCTTCCCAGGCCATGAAGCACCAAGCCGATTACCATTTTGTTTTGACACGGAGTGTTTTATGTGACATTTTACACAATGGTAGATGGGTCTCTTTTGGGGAAACGCTCTGTGTCTCCAGAAAACTCTGCCAGGATTACTTTCTTGATTTACGCCAAAAGGTCACAACGAAAGAGCAGGTTTTCGGCCCTTATCCGTTCTTCAAAAATATGTGCTGATTATCATCAATACACAAGCTACTAGGACTGACGCTGAAGAACGATAACAGAAACATGGCTTCGGGAGTTTGAGAAGCTCACAGATTTGACCAAGAAAGCAAATCCTGGTTTTTCACCTTCAGAGGTCCCACTTTACAAAGCAATACTCTATGTCAGCTCTGGGCCAAAGAAATGAAACAGAATCGCAAGTGACCCCATCTGCTTCCAGGGACTGTGCTCTGGAATTGACAAGTAAGCTACTATGGAAAGCGAGGGCTGCTCTTTTCAATGCTCAGAGCCCAACTTGAATGTCAAAGTGCAGACGTGAAGCCATCATGAGCTCACACAGTCCCATCCATCTTGGAAACAACACATGCCTGGCAGTTACATCCTCTAGGTCGAGTAATTGCAAAACCAAAACCCAAATCAGATGCTGTGAGTTCACCCAACAGCCCTGCTCGGAGCCTGTAAGCATTGTTTATACTTTCCCATGTCAGTCTGCGGGAGTCCCCTCTCTGCTTTTCCTCTCCCGTTGGCAGCTGGTGCTGTGAACGATCGGTTGAAACAAACATTCTCTCCCGGGGCAGGCCCCTCTGTCCCCTCGCTCTGGGCGGCCAGTGCACGGCTTGGAATTACGTATGTCTCGGGGCGGTTTTCGCATCGGGCACGGCAAGCCTTCAGATGCGGAGGCTCCAAGGGGGACTGAAGACCAGGCTGGATTCTTCTCTCCGCCGCCCTCCTGCCCCCCACCTCGTGCCACACGGAGGTGTCCCTTCCCCTTGACTGAGATGCCTCTCTGGGGACAATTGGGAGCTCACGTTACAGTATGACTTCTGGGGCCTTTGAAGTCCCAGCTGCAGGCGCCAAGCCTTGCAGATTCGGGGCCCGCCCTCCCCACGAAGGGGAGGGCCGCACACTTGAATACAAGTGCAGTGAAAAAGGAGCACCTGGCTGAAATCGAAGCAGAGAACGTGCCTTTAGCTCCAAGCAGAAGGGGGTTCATTTAATCTCACAAGAATGTTCATCTCTACAAAGTGCTTGATTCAGAAAAACCCAAACCTCAAAAAATAAAAACGAAACCAAAAAAGCCCCTCAGACCTGCCGGCACAGCCAAGGGCTGCATGAGATCTTCGGCGCCCCCGGGAAAAGTAGGTCAGCAGAGGCTCCACGCAGGAGGATGCGCAGAGGTTTTCCTTTGGGCTGCCCTGGTGTCTGGTTCTGCCACTCACGCCCATGCAGTCTTACTTTTTCCATTCCTTCTCGTGCTCACTATGGCTCTCTACACCCAGGCCTAATTTTCTGGAGGTGGTGCCTGGGCCAGGCATGCGCGGGTACGTGTGCATGTGCATGCCTGTGTGTGAGCGTGTGTGTGTGTTCTGGTTTTAGCATCTTCTCTCCATCAACACTTTCCCATTACCTTAGACCAGTGGTCCTCAAACTTGAGCTGCACCTGAATCAGCCGGAGGGCTTGTTAAAACACAGGTGGCGGGGCTCTGTCCCCCAGCTTTCTGAGTCGCTAGCTCAGGGTGGGACAGAGGATTTATTCGCATCTCTAACAAGCTGCTGGCTGACTCTGATGTTGCTAAGCAAGGGACTGGGTGGTTAGACCAGTCTGACTCAGAGACTAATCTGAGCTAAGGTGACCTGTCACGTTGTCGGAAAAGGTTCCTGGACTTAAAGTCGCAAGAAGAGCCAAGGAGAGTATGAGCTCTAGTCGGACCACCAACTAGCTGTATGAACTTGAGCAAGTCCCTGGAGCCCAGGGGTTCTCTATCTTGACCACACTTGGGGATCAGCGGGCAACCTTTTCTAAAGGTGATGCCAGACCCCACCCAGGATGCACTGAATCAGAATCTCGGGGCATGACCTCGGGGCATCGGTGTGCTGTAAAAGCTCCACGGGCATCTCTCCTGTGCTTTACCCTCTCTGGGCCTCAGCTTTGCCGTCTGAACAATGGGTATGATAGTTTTTACCTCGCGGGACCATCGAGAAGAAAAAGCATAAATATTAAAATGCCTTCATAAACAAAAAAATGTGAGTCAAAGTACTTTCCCTGGCAGAAAACAGATTTAAATTTTAACAGAGGTCACCAATACCGCTGTTAGAGTCTCATCAGGACAGATTATTTCTGGCACAAGTTAAGCTGTTGGAGAAACTTGGGAGGATGGAGAAGCATTTGAACATGCTCATCTTATTCCACCAACACACACCTCTCTCCTTGCTTTTGTTTTGAAAGCATCTCTTCGTATTTTCCACCCAGTGTAAGAAAGCTGAATTACTCGTGGTCGCTGTCCAGTGGTCTGCTGACTGACTGACTCTAAGCCAGGGGTTGGCACACTTTTCTGTACAAGGCCGAATGGCAGATACGGTAGGCTTTGCACTGTCTGTTGCCGCTTCAAAGCAGCCACAGACGGTTGGGAAACGAATAGGCGTGGCTGTGTACCAATAAAACTTTATTTACAGAACCAAGTGGCGGGCTGGACTCGGCCCGCTGTGCTGTAGCTTAACCGTTGCTCGAAACTGTCAAGGAAGACACAAAAATGCTCAAAGTTGATTCATGAAAGCAACGGGGAGTCTTTTGAACGGAACGTGGCAAAGAGCCGTTTTCTCTTTGGGCTCGTGCGTGCGGGCCGACGGTGGGCTGAGGGCCCGGCCGGGCACGACGCACTGCAGGGGGAAGCGCAGTCTTTCACTTCAAAATTACCCAGTCGGCGCCAGGTGTATGCCCAAGGAAGATGACCGCAGTCTTCCCGGGCATGCGGTTAGGTTCCCCGAAAGAAAGAAGCCAACGCTCCCCACTCCCTTGCGTTGTTGCTTTCTGCTTTGGGGCGGGGGATACTCCTTCCCGGGCACCCGGAGACACCAAAGCGTGTCCACCCTGTCTTTGCCTAACTGTAGAGATTTGCACCCAGCTTTATGAAAAGCTCACCAAAACTACCCCGAAGCAGGGTCCCTTTGCCCACGCTTTGTAAATCCCAGGGCTCCCTTCTGCACCGTTCGAGTGGGAGGGGACTGCCGCCACGCCCCACCCCTGCACACGCACACCCTTGGCAGCCAACGGAGACACAGAGCATCACACGGCACTGTGGTGGTGAGCGGGACGGTTTGGGGGCTGAGTAGTCGGACTTAAGAGACCTCATGCCAAGTTGCTCTCCACCTCGTTTCTCTGGACAGGCTCCTTCGGGGACGCAATCACCGCAGCCACTGCTCCCTCGTCCCCTGGAAGTTCCCCCTTAGAGAATAGAAAACTCTGGATCTTAGAGCTGGAAGTCAACTCAGGCGGTCTCACTCGGACCTGGCACCTAAGGTAAGTGCTCAAACCTCACTCTGCACACAAACCCCCCCCCCCCCGCCCCGCCCCGCCCTGGGGAAAATGCAGATTCTGGCTCAGCAGACCTGAGCGGGGCTTGGAATGCTGCATTTTTTTTTTTTCTGATGTAATAAATATAGAATTTATGATCATTTGGTTAAGAAATAGGGCTAAGGTTTATCTTCACCTATTAATCACAAAGTATTTGACTAAGATAGGAAACAACATGAAACTATTTAAGTTGTTAAAATTAAACATTTTTTAAAAAGATTTTATTTGAGGTGGGGGGAGGGAGGGTGTGCGAGCAGAGGGAGGGGCAGAGGGAGATGGAGAGAGAGAATCTCAAGCAGGCTCCACACTCAGCATGGAGACCCACTCGGGGCTCGATCCCACGACCCTGAGATCATGAGGGCACGTACTGAATGGAGCCCTGGGTGTTATACGCAAACAATGAATCATGGAATGCTGCATTTCTAACCAGCTCTGGCGACGCCAAAGAGGCCAGTCCCTAAATACCGTTCTGGTTACCAAGTGGAAGGTCCCAGCTGCACAGATGATGTGCTGCACGTCCATTAAAGGTGACTCACGTCTCCCAGGTCGTTCAGTTCTGCAAAGAAACTAAGAAGGACACTTCCTGGACCCTCACGCTCCCGCCCCCATAGCAGTGCTCCCCAAGGACCGGTCTTTGGAACGCCGGTCCCAGGAGAAAGCAGTTCCCAGTTAGTTAGCCACAGAATCCACTCTCGTCCTCGGGCACCTAGCAGCATCGTGCGCAAGCACAGGATTCTGGGAGCACTTTAGCAAGCGCGTCCCCACTGCAGGCGGACCTACTCGTTCTCCCCAGTTCTCTCCGCACAATTGAGACTCCTGCCCCACGGAGCAGCTGGACGCTTGGCAACTCCCCGGAGAAGGTAAATCACCCACAGCCATTGCCGGAAATGCTCATCTTTCTGGGGACGGACTGAAGTTTGAGAAATGTCAGAAAAGGAAACTAGTCCATCGAGAGGCAGCTAGCTCCAATTTCCGCTTGGGTTAGTATTGGCTGGGAACAGGTGGGAGCCCCGAGTGAGTGTGAAATGAACACGGAGCCCCGCAGAAGGAAGGAATGTTCTACCAGCAAGCATCCTCTGGACTCGACCTGTCACAGGCAGCCTGTGGACGGGAGTTTATGTACGTGCTTCCAATTTCACTGACAGAATCTGTTTGGATTGAGGGCGGCTGTTTAATCTTTGGAGTATGTGTTCCATAACAAATGCTGGAATCACATCGAAATTGCTCCCTTCGCTCTGTGAGCCAAACCCTGACTAAAGGGGTTTGGAAATCCCCACAAGGTGCTCTTTGCTTATTGCTCATTCGCAAAGAAAAGACCATTTCTTTAATGAAACGCAATGTTGAGGAACTGCCAAGAATAGATGCTCCCTATCTGCTTTCACATATGGTAGCTTCTTTCTAGCCAATTAACTACCAATGAACTGGGGACGAGCTGTAACAGGCGTGCCGGGCTCCCCTGCGCTCGGCCAGAGCACGTTGCCCCAGGAGGCCATGGAAGTTTCTGGTCCCGTCTCAATTCATGAAAGCCCAGGAAGAAGCCTGCCTGACCCAGACGTTTATTTGCGAAGCCATTCTGGTTAGCTCTAGCTAAGCTCCCAGAATTAAAACTGATGGGTTGTCACCTTTCGGACAAATTCTGTTTGTTCATTCTCCCCCTCTGGTTTTTAACTACATCGTGTTGAGGGGAAATAGCCAAGGCCCACAGAAGGCTGGGCTTTCATGACTTTTACTAATGAGACTTATTTCTACATTAACACCATGCTGGAGAGATTTTTCTGTCTGGAGGTGCAGTGGTTTTGGGTTTTATGCTGTCTGAAAAGAAGCAAGTTACACACAGTCTCGTGTTTCGTGAACTCTTGCTCCAAATTTTAAGCTAATCAATAGTTCAGTATCCATGCATATTTATGCTTTCCTGCTCTCCGAGCCGATACAAAGCTACAGAGAAATGGAATTTCTTACCAAGTGATTTCTTTTCTAATAATGTACCATTACTTTGGAGTCAATGAGGCTTTTTTTTTTGGACATTCCTTAAGAGATCTGAGTTTTTGTTTCCTTTCGAGTTTTTGGAAATGACTGCAGATAGAGCTGGAAAGAAGGCCAATTGGTTAGCCTGATCTGTTACTCATTTTAGGGGTCTTACAATTCAACTGAAAACAACATAAAATTAATTTCCAACTAAAGCCACCTGGAGGGCTTCATAATGTGAAATGGTCCATGCCAAGTGCTTTATGTACGGTGTCTCTTGTTGATTCTCACAGCCACGCTGCTGGTCAGGAGGAACAGCTCACTTGACAGAGATGGGATAATCTAGGCTCAGAGAGGTTCAGTCCCTTTGACAATGTCACACAGCCAAAAGGCAGTGGAGCTGGAATTCAAGTGCAGTCCTATCACTAAGTCAGCATGACTCCCTGAAAACTCACTATTGAAATTCTGTCAGAATGTTGATTGTTTGCTCTTAGGGTATCATTAGGCCATGGAAGTTTCCAGGCAGGGCTTTAATACCACTGATATGCGCCAATGGCTTGACCTAGGTCTCCAACCTCAACGATTCCCCGGAACTCTGGACTTCGGTGTCCAACAGAGCTCTCCAATGTAGCATTTCGCCTAGTCTCGCCCACGTCAGTGAACGGCAACATAGTCGTACCATTTTATATCCACTCCACCGGCAAATCTGTTGGCTCTACCCGGAAATATGTCCAGAATTCAAGAGCTTCTCTGGGACAAGCCTCCATCATAACTTGTGTATTTGAAATAGCCTCCTAGCCAGATTCCTGACTTCCAGTCCCGCTATGCAACAGCCAGAACGGTTCATGTACAATGCAAGTCAAAGCACGTCCTTCCTCTAAATTCCTTGTCTGTACCTGGCCCTGTGAAACTTGGAAGCATCTGCTTGTATTAGCCTCCCACCGAAGGAAAAACAAAACCAACTTCAAATACCGCACACTCTCCCCGCAAGCACCACCCATCCCGCAGCCACTCACCCCTGGTGGGACCCCAGGAAGTTAGGCCTGTTTCCACCTCAGGGCATTTGTATTTGCTGGCCCCTGTGCTGAGGACGATCTTCCCTAAGCTGTCCCCAGGCTGGCTCCCTCCCCCCATTAGAAGGGATTCCTCTCACTGCTTCTTCTAGATCGTCAAAGAGATGTGGGCATTCTCTGTGTTTTTTCCTTCATATTTTTGTAAAGTTGAAAATTAAAAAAAGCAACTGGTAGGGAAGGACATGATTTAAGCTCTTGGATTCCCGAAGTCATAGATTAAAAAGTTTGAAGCGGGGACAGAATTAATGTTAGACCATGGCCCAAGCTGTCCTGCCCAACCTCTGTGCACAGGGCAGAAACACAGATGGCCCGAGGACAGTGGTCCTGCCCCATCCTTGGACTTTTTATAGCCCCAGTCTGAACTGTTATTTGGCCATCACCCACCAGGCTAAGATCAAGGGATTTTAAAGCTGACCAAACTGACGTTACCATCTTGCGTGAAAATCTTAAGAATCAGTCTTTAACTTCCCCGGATACTTGAGCCGTCATCGGAATCAGGTTTCCAGAGGTTCTGCTGGGCAGAAACATGCTGCGAAATCAGTATCTCTTCCATTTACAACATGCTTCTTGAGGACTGTGCTTGTTTTATTTTTAAAAGTAAAGTTCAAACATTTAATTTTTAATAAGGTGCCAATGTTTACACAGAAGGTTACAATTAAAAAAAAAACCACATTGCTATGTGGTTGTTCCAACACCAAATGCGAATAGATCTCATAAAAGTCTCATGTAGGCTCATTCCCAGCACACCTAGGACGGCAAATAAATAGTTATTACTACACCGGTGAAAATGGAGTCTGGTTAATGTTCCCAAGTTAGATACACATGCTCCCCCCTCCCCCATGTAAATCATTTCAAAGCCTCGGAGCGGAGGGTGATAAAACCCTGCCCACGTGAAATTAAAATGAAGGCATACTTTTACAATTATGTAACTCGATAGTGCTCCTCCTTGCGTTTCTCATCGTTTCCAGCTTGGCATCTGATAATGAGTACTGAGCATATTTGCACATGTTGATAATGTAAAGTAACCAGTTCTCACCTAAGCAAAACAAATTTTTCAGTTTCTGTGACTTCTTAGGGCCAAAAATAGATCTACTGAGATGTCTTCTCCTTCGTAAGGGTTTTGGGAAGTACTAAATAGAGGTCTTTGAGATTGCCTGGTGGTGAGTAACAGCAAACACTGAATAGTGATTTGCCTCTAACACATTTACCTTTCCATTAATGCCATGTGCCCATCTGCAGTCCCAGGGGATGCGCTGAAAAACGCAAGAAATTTGAATGTCCCTTTCGGGGTACTCTTTATTTGGTGTCTGTCCTTCTACAACACATTTCCTTCGTAGCAGAGAGGGAGAACAAGAAATAGGTTGATGTGCCTCGTCAGAGAACTCCTTTTCCATTCTTCATTTATGTTTATTTACATAAAACACTGATTCAGAAAGAATCCAGAAAGTTCTACAGAAGTCTAAAGGCTTTGGTTCTGGAAAAAGATAAAAACACATTATTCTGAGAAATGTTTATTTTACTTCCACATCTCACTTCTACTCCTCTTGCTCATCAGATCACCAGGTAAAGTGGATGAAGTTCTACACGTGGACACAGCAAATACCTTCAGAATCCCTACCCGCGAACTTTCACAAGAAAGAGTGACAAAGAGCTTGGGAGCCTGTCCCCCATCGAGTTGGTCTGCGACCCCAGGCCAGTGGGCAAGTGGACCACAAAGGGGAGTTAGGGCTCTAGAGGAGAAAGGCAATCAACTCCCCCATCCTTGACCTTCACCTACCTGTCTGACCCCGGCCTTCTGTCGCCAAGAGCCCAAACCCCACAACAAATGAGAGGTTTGACTTATGAAGGAAAACAAGGTTATCTGAGTCAAGTAGCACTCAATGGTTTCCCATGAATCTGTGGACTTCTCTACACTAAGCACTGGGGAGAAGGACACAACACAACACCCCTCGGCGACCTTGGCCCGGAGTAAACTGTCCCTTCATCCCTCCATGGCGTCGGCTGGAGGGGGAGGAAATTCTGTGGTTTCACTGACCTTTGGCTATCTGTTCACTTGTTTTGTGTTCCCTTCTGAAGCTCCTTATTTCAGCTAAAGGGCGTCCCGGATTATATAAATCCAGGGTATGACTAAGAGTCTTTTGGGAGGCCACGTGGAAGTTAAGAGGGAACTACATGAAGCAATCTTTAAGACCTTTTAGGATTTAAAGTCCAGAAGAATCCAGCTTCACTTGCATGTGTTCCATGGAAACCCCAGTAACAACACTAATATCAGGATCTGTTACTCTATACTTACATGCCGGGAACGAGACACGAAGACTGAATTCTCTACTACTGACTGGTATTTCCACAATGAAGTGGCTCTTTGATATTAGTTTGGAGGAGGCCAACCAATCACAGAAACAAATCTTCCAGAGTTTGCCAGCATGGTCTGACTTAACTTTTTTTTTTTTTTAAAGATTTTATCTATTTATTTGAGAGAGAGAGAGAGAGAGAGAGAGAGAGAAAGCACATGAGAGGGGGGAGGGTCAGAGGGAGAAGCAGACCCCCCGCTGAGCAGGGAGCCCGATGCGGGACTTGATCCTGGGACTCCGGGATCATGACCTGAGCCGAAGGCAGTCGCCTAACCAACTGAGCCACCCAGGTGCCCTGACTTAACTTTAACCCAGAGAACATGTCAGTACATTTTCTTATACCAACTAGAAATTTCTAGGTTTTTATTAGGGCTAAGAAATGATGGCTTCTGACTGGCAGTTCTAGGTAAAATCTGACAGAAGGGGTGGGAAACTATAAGGTGAGAAGAGAGTGTCTAGAGGCTTTAGCAAGAAAGAGGGTAAGGAGGACAGGAAGGACGACGACAGGGACACGATGATGGCACCCAATCCAGTGGACAGCATTCCCTCCCCAGGACCAACCCCCTTCCTTATTAACAGAATCTAAATCTCATTCAGAGAATAATATGTCTAGCTAAAAACCTTCCTTCCCACATTCACATGCAGCTAAGGGGAGTCATGTGACAGAATTCTAGCCAATAGATGCAAGCTGAGCATCTCTGGGAAAGTTTTGCTTTCCTGATACGGGCACTGCGCCTTGTTACAGGCCTCTTCCTCCCTCTTCCTGTCTAAGAAGCAGACATCCTACCTGGCAGCTCAGTAACCACATTGTGGCTCAGAGGCAATGAGCCAGAGGACAAAGGATGGCAGAAAACAATACCAAAGGGCATGAATCCTTGATGATAATACAGAGAGAGACCAGAGTGCCTGACCCCCGGGTTTCTCATTCAACTCTCCACTGTCTGTTGGATTTTTCCATTATTTGCCACCAAACGCACACACCTGCTACGTCAACATCCGGTAACAAGGCTGCAAAGGGTGAGGGCCTCTCAGTGGGCTGGGAAGAGCCAAGACTGATGTGAGGGGCAAAGTGGGAGCAATCATACTCACACAGATCACACCGTGGACCTAAGCCACAGCGACGTGCCTTCTCCCAGAAAAGACCGAAGTCCTGACTAAAGAGATAAATGCACCATAAGTTCAATACAAAGATGCCCAGTGCTCAAACTGGCTATGATTTAACTCTGCCCTCTGTGCTCTGCGTACGAGCATGAAAGTGCATGCGTAGACATTAAAGCCGGACGTTTTACAACCTACGGAGAAGATAATGGAACAGATTTAGAATCAATTTAGTATTTCTCTTGCAATCCATTTGGAGCAGTTCCCACTGAGACTTCGTATGCCTCACCCTCTCTGCAGCCATATTTAATAAGATCTGAAAGGAAAAGTAAGTAGTAACACCGGGTGGCCTGTTTTGATCCTCACGTACGCTATTTGGAAATTAAAGCACACTTACGACAAGCTGGCAGCATATAGGATATGGCCCATGGAAAGTGCTGGACTGCTCAATATTTAGGAATGCACGGGCAACAGCAATAAACAGGTGCAGCACATGCAACACGTCTGCAACACAACGAGCAGGTGTGTATACCCTCAAAATCGGGAGGAATCCCTTTGTGTGGGAGGAAATGCCAGTAGTTCATTATGCAGTCCCAAGATGCTGGTCTTGCACAGAGAGATGCTTTCTTCATACTCGTCGCTGCAGGAGACCCTGGATGTTGGTTTGGAAACTGATGGAGAAGCAAAACACTAGGCTGAGAACAGGAGCAAGAAATTGGATGGTCATGAGTGAACCAGCTGGCAAAAACCTTTCAGCTTTCACTATGTTCCAACTTAATTTCTCTTGTCTTTTCCAACAAAGTAAGTGCGAATATCTTTAGTCCGATTCAGTAAAATAGCAGCAAAACTTCAGGAACCGATAAATAAAAGATGCTCACGGGCCAATACTCCTTTGCCTTTTTGGACTCAAAGCTTCACAAACATCAGCCTTAAACACAAGGGGCAAACGTTTCTGGACTCAGTTCCGTGTCCTTGGACAAACCACATCGTTTACACCCACCCCCATGCCCCCATGGCAGTTAATAAACTCATTAAGAAACACAGCTGGAAACTCACAAGGGGTTAAAGCTACAAAATGCCTACTCATTGATGTCTTTTTTTTTAAAAAGGTTTCATCCTTCTTCCTTTCCAAACAAAGCTTTTGTTTCCACTGCCCCCAGCGTACAATCGTTCATTAGAATAATAACATATCATTTGTTTATTTCTTTTAAAATGACACAGTTGTGTTTTTCTCAAAATAAATGCCACCTTGTTTCTAATTAAACATGATGGATTCAGGGTCCTGGTTTGCCATCTGGGCCATATGTCTCAAAACATCCTTTTTCGTGATGATGCCAAGAAGTCTCCTGGAGAAGAAACAAAATAGAGAACAGGGGTCAGCTCTGCAATATTGACTCATGCCTGCCCTAACCCCAGGGCTTTTCTACCTGGATGCACAGCGAGACATTTCCCAGCTTTCCTTGCAGTCGGGTGGGGACAACTGAGCGAGCTCTGGCCAACGGCATGTAGGTAGAGAGGGGAGATGCCCCTCCCGGGTCACCTGCACATTTCCTGACACTGTCTCTCAGGTGGCAAGCAGAGGCAGAGGAGCCAGTGAAGGACTCTGAGGTCACAGAGGACTGACTTAGCAGCCACCAGATTCAAAGACCTGGGTCCTTGGATGACTATGTGGTGCAGAGCCCACGCCTGCTGAAACCCACACTGGATGTGACGTGGGGGGGGAATGAATCGCTCTTGTGTTAGGGCCACTAAGATGGCAAGCTTGTTAATTACCGCAATAAACCTACGATGACTAATACGCTCTCCTAAATTTCAAGACTATAATCGATTGAGAAAGGGCTTGTGAAAGCCATTGTCGAAACTGGACCACATCACAGAAATTGCAAGTATAAGGTATTTTAGGTAGAAGATAACAACTGGTCCTATTTTAAATCTATCATACTGGTTGGGTAAAGTTTGACATTCATATCTCTGGCCATACACGTGAATGACCTCCTCTTCCAAAATTCCACTGCTTTCAACTTGCAAAAACAAGGCCTCTTCCCAAGGTTCCTTATGTAAGGCCCCCTAGACTACACATTGCACAACCCCAAGGAGCGCCGTGCACAAACACGACAATGTAAAGAGTGCCCTGGAGTGTGTAGAACACACGGGCACAACCGTTCCCAGCAGCCCTTGCCTCAATCTCGATTTTATTAACTACTTAAATGACCACCTGCTGGTACAAATCATGTCCCCTCAGTAAAGTAAAAGGTTTGAAAGAAGCGGATGTGCACAGCTTCTTTGGAGAAAGAAAGTTCCACTGGCCAAACGAGTCTGCAAGATGCTGCTCATCCTGTCGCCAGCACACCCAAGAAAAAAAAGAATGAGAACTAAACAGTGTCAGGCTAACACTGGTATACTGTGTAGCTATTAACACGAAAGATTTCTACTCTGTATCTGTGTAAAATAATGATATGCCCCCACATCAGAAAACACAATCGCAAAACACTGTGATTTATTTAATTAAAGCCAAAGTAGTCAAAGTCATCTCCTGTGAAACAGAAGGGAATATGAAGAGGAAATGCAAGTATTTGGAGCAGTGTTCGACTTGGTTACTTCTGGTGAAATGGATGCTGGGTAGCGAAACTGTCAGGCTAGAATTCTGACTTCTTTGTCCCTGACCACACTGGACCTTAACCAACCCTGAAAAAGTGATTGCTTTCTGGTCTTAGTTTGCCCATCTACGACCCTGGGGGTGACAGCGGGCACTACCTGTTCTCCTCTATCTCATGGGAACATCTGCAGGAGAGAGGAAAATCGCAAAAGGGGACTTGAAAAGCATGGATGTCAAAGCGCTGAAAGCCTCACGACTCTATTGTGATGATCCAAAAATCAGGGGGAAATGTACAAAAGCGAGACCGAGACAGAATTAGCAAATCGACATTCTGTAACCCCCAATATAATAATTAGTGTAGTCAATAATTATCCATGGATTCCAAAACCACTGGGTAAACAGTTGCTGGAAAACAAAAAATTCACCTGGCCTCAAAGGATCCCTCCACAGATTACGTACAGAGAGAAAAATGTCCCTTTACAATGGAGGGCTCTGGCCACCACCCCCTTATCTAAGTGGCAGAGCTAATCACCAACAAAGCTGGGAAAGCTGACATTGTGACATCATCTATGTAAGCATGTCGCCAGAAAGCACTTCGACCAAATCAAACCACGGGGAAGCAATCAGATTCAGAATGTGAGACTACTGATCTGGATTCTTAAAAAAAAAAAAAATCTGTGCATAAATAACAAACAAAAAAAAAGGCAGGAAACTGTTCTAGATGAAAAACTAAAGGGGCAAAACAACCAAATGCAATGTGTGAACCCTCAAAGAATTCTGGATTGAAATTTGATATGAATTGGATATTGAATGATAGATTGAGTCATTGTTAATCTTCTATAATTACAGTTTAGTGGTGATATAAAATAATTTCGTTAACTCATAGAAGACATACGCTTGATTCATAGCTGCCAAGGTTTGAATGTCCTTCAGTAGGTGAATAGATACCTAAACTGTGGTCCCTCCAGAGAATGGAATATTATTCAGCGCTAAAAAGAAACGTGCTGTCAAGCCATGAAAAGCCATGGAGGAACTTTAAATGCGTATCACTAAGTGAAAGAAGCCAGTCTGAAAAGGCCACATCCAACTCTAGGACATTCTGGAAAAGGCAAAAGTATGGAGACAGTAAAGAGATCAGTAGTTGTCTGGGTCGGAGGGAAGGGAGGAGGGATGAAGAGGTAGAGCACAGAGGATTTTTAGGGCAGAGAAACCACCTGTGTGATACCAGAATGGTGGATGCAGGTCATTCTCCATTTATCAAAACCCACGGAACGTACCACACCAAGGGCGAACCCTAATGTTAACTAGGGACCTGAGTTAGTGTATCAATATCAATTCATCAAAGGCAACAGATAAAACAAATGCAAGATGTTAATAAGGGAAATGGAGGGGACAAGAGAGGGTATACGGGAACCTTGTACTTTATGCTCAATTCTTCTATAAACCCAAAACTGCTCTAAAAAATAGTCTATTAATTAAAGAAAACAAACCCTTGTGGGAGAAAAGTGGCCCCCTGAAAAGAGAGGGGTGCTGGTGCAAAAGCGTAAAACCAGGAACTGCTTTCTGTTCCATCCGTTTAGAGCTACTTGGCTTCAACCGTGTTCCTATATTACTTTAAATACATTTCTAAAATTTATCAAAATGCAGTAAGGTTGAAGAGGTCCTGTAAAACAAGACGCTGCTCCACTACACCAGCCAAGCGGAGTCGGGGTCCTGACTTAGCGCAGCGGCCGTAACGAAGCACCACGGACTGGGTGGCTTGACCACAGAAATGACCGTTCTCACGGTCCCAGGGACTAGAAGGCCCAGACCAAGGTGCTGGCAGGTTTGGTTTCTCCAGAGGCCGCTCTCCTTGGCTCGCAGTCCTCACGTGGCCTTCTCCCTGGGCCCACACTTCCCTGTTGCCCGTTGCCTCTCCCTGTCCTTAGGACACCAGTCTGATCAGATCAGGGCCCCAGCCTGAGGACCTCATTTAACTCTAATTACCTCCTTAAAGACCCCATCTCCAAACCCAGTCACGGTGGAGTGTGGGGCTTCAACATATGAATTTGGGGGGACGCAATTCAGTCCACACAGTTGTTCCGCTGCATTTAAAATTAAAAAAGGACAGTAAAAAGGCGAGCAACGTGTGCCTGTAATACGCCGCTAAGAGAGCTGGGGTCGGAGGAGAAATGGGAGGCAACGTGAGCAGCGGTGTCCACGGAGCAGGGGCAGCTAAGGGATGGTCCTCTGCGGTCGGGGGGGGGGGGGTGCTCTGCTGCTGGCGATCACCAACTAGCAGACAGCCTCTCAACTGACACCGCTCTTTTGTCCTTTGCCATTTTCTCCTTGAAAGCCCAGCTCGGGACCTTGCCCTCTAGAACACCTGGGTAACACCACCCAAATCGGATTATGTCCGTGTTCCGTAGTAGATGACGAGCTCCTTGGCTTTATTATTTTTTAGACACCTTTTGAGCCTTCGCCAGGTCTCAGCCAGAGACACCCAGAAAGAGGGTGATGAAGCGAATGTTACTTTGAAAAAGTAGGGCTTGTTAGTGTTTGCAAAGCCATGAGGACTCTATCTCACACGCGCACACACACACACACACACACACACACACACACACACACCTCCCATATCTGTAAAGTCTGGTCTTGTTGCCTTTCTTCACCCTGGAGCAGTCTGGACGACCTCCTATCTTAAAGCTCTGTAACTATAACACGGGAAAGTCAAGCTGCTCGCAACACTTCTGGGGAAATACAAATTCAGAGCACTCTTGGCTTAGAACAATTACTGCAAAAGAGAAAAGCTGAACATCCAGCCGGAAGGAGGCAACATCAAATCCAGCAGAGATCCTTAGTGGCGGGATGTGTCCTATTAAATCAAGTGTCTGAACTTCCAGCCCCTTTGGGTGGCAGTTCAAGTGAATCGAGGGAATGATAAACGGCCAATCTATGACCATGTACATATCCAATTAGAATAGCCGGGCTCTTCTGAGAAGGCCACCCCGTCTAAGTCCTGGGGGCCCACCTAGCAGGCCTGGGGAAAGCTAACTCAACCTCCCCCGCCCGCTTTGCCGGTCGAGAATCTCTGTGGGGAAGATCGCACCCAAATGCAGGCTTAGCCACCGGAGGCTCTGCAGACTCGGGGCCTTCGGGGGACAAAGCCTTCTGTGGTTCCTGGTGTGGTTTCACGATGACCTCTGGAGCCCAGGCCCCGAGAAATCCTGCAGACGATGCAGGTCCACAGGACGAGCTGGGGCTCTCGCCGGGAGCAGGGAAGGCACATGGTGACGGAATACATCAAAAACGCAAGCTGGCTCAAGACATGCCTGCCCTGGCTGAAAGCCCGAGGAGATGAAAGGCCCGCAAACAAGGATCCCCTTGCCAGCAGTTACGTATCAGCATCTGTGTTTGTTTAAAATATGTAGAGCGAGAAAGAGTGCGATTTTGTTTTCTCGCAGAACATTCGGAGCCAATTTCGGCACCCTGATCTTCACAGGAAAACCTCATGGGGCTGCGTGAGGTGTGAGCGGGCGTTAAGGGCAGAATTTCCTGCCAGAACTGGAAATTCCAATGATAACTGACATTGGATTATTATTTTAAAGGAAAAGAGAAACTGCTATGCACTTGAGACGCCACGGGTGATCACAGTATTTATGCCGGGCGCTGGAAATTCAGGTATGTAAATGGGCTAGAGCGTTTGGCCAAGTGGAGTCCCCGACCAGCAGCAGCACCCGGGAGCTTGCTAGAAATACGGATTCGCAGGCCCCTCCCAGACCCGAGGGATCAGTAACTGCAGTGGCCCCAGCACTCTGGGTTTAACCTACAGCTTTAATCCTCTGGGGGAATTCGGCAGCCCACTGAGTGCCTTTAAAAATCACCAGCAGAAGTGATCTCTAGCCCCAAACATGTATTTGTTGCTTACCAATTGTCCCTCCCATGTGCAACACACTCCCCCAGCTGCAGTCAGAGCTGAGGACACCTGTCGTGTGGGCCAGGGGTTCTCTGGGTCAGTGCGCACATTCGGCCCCTTGCACAGCCAGGACAGTAGGAAGGAAGCGAGTGAGTAAGGAGGGCTCACTTGGCTGTTCACGGGCACCTAGTCCACGGTCACTGAGATCCAGAGCGAGTGACCTTCTGGGCCAGTGAGTCTTCGTTGCAATGCGGGCCGTCCCATGCACTCACTGCAGGCTCTCGAATAGCATCCCCGGTCTCTACCCACTAAGTGCCAGGAGCATCCCCTCTCTCCAGCTGGGACATCCAAAATCTTGGGGGGCAAAATCACCCGGGGTTGAGAACGGCTTGGTTAAACTGGAGCATGGGCTCCGCAGTGTAAACTATGTTAGAGAGTTAAGGCCTCGACACAGTTAGAGTGCCAAGGTCTCCACAGCCCAGCCCACCTCCTCCCCTCAGCCTGTAGAGGAATACGCTGGACGGACAACCCTAGCTTCCAGGCTACCCTGACTGAGCCAGGCTCCTCCTCTACCCAAGCCTCCAAACCCGTGGGATTCGGGGTGCACCTCTGAGCCCAAAGAAGGGCCCCTGGGGCACGGCACCTCTCAGGCCATCACGAGCCCTCCATCTTCGCAATGCTAGTTTCCTGGCTTGTGGTAACACAAAGCAAAAGTAATATTGCCTCGGCAGTGACTAAGCCATGGGGGCCACCAGATCTCCCAGCTCTTCGGGAACGGTTGTTCTGAAAACGTGTGGTTGTTCTGAACAGATCGCTGTATTAGGGAACAATCTGAGCAGAATGTGAACTTCCCATTTGCTTATGGGTCATGTCATCCATGAGAAATTCCAGGTGAATGCAGAAAACTGCCCCCAGCTGAACCCAGGGGCGCAGGAATACAGTTGACCCTTGAACAACACGGGTTTGAACTGCATGGGTCCACTTACACGCAGAGTTTTTTTCAAAACATACAGGACAATACCATAAATGTATTGTCTCTTCCTTACGATTTTCTTAATCACAATTCCTCTGGCTTCCTTACTGTACGAACACAGTATGCAATACACTTTCAGACAAAATGTGTGTTCATCCACCGTTCGTGCTATCGGTAAGGCTTTGGTCCACAGCAGACTACCAGTAGTTAGGTTTTGGGGGAGTCAAAAGTTCCGTGTGATTTCTGACGGCTCGGGACGCTGGCGGCCCCAGCCCAGGGCGCCCCGGGTTCCACCGGACACAGCTCGCAAGCTGCAGCCCTCACGGCACCACCCACTTCTACAAAAAACTTCGGCACTTCTTCAAGGTACAGTCATCTATTTATCGTAGCATTTACATAGCTCTTAACCATTCACCGTGCACAGGCTGTGCTGCGTGTTTTGTTAGGTGCGCCCGGTGAGCGCGCCCTCGTCTTCTCACGAGCCTGTGCCCTTCGCTGCCCGCGTCTGCGTGGCGCCGGGATGTGGAGGCTTGCCCAGATCCCGTGAGAGCACAACAGGCTGTCCCTTCTCCCCGAGCCAAGTGCCACCCGGGGCGGGGGCGGGGGCCGCAGAAAAGCAGCCCAAATCCTTCTCCTTTGGCTCCTCCCCTTTTTGACTCAAGCCTCAGCCTCGGCCCGACAGCAGCCCCACCGGGAGGTTTCTCCCGCCTTCCCGCGGCACCGGCTGCCCCGCGAGGCCCCCGGGCACGGAGACCGTGACTCATTCATCTTGTTCTCCTCGGAGTCCCGCCAGAGCACTCACCCACTCCGTGTCACCAGGCACTGCCGGAGCCCCAGCTTCCGGAAGATGTCCACCACCGTCTCCATGGGGGTGTGGTCCGTGACCGTGAACGGGCTGAGGTTGAGGACGCGCCGCAGCTTCAGGGGGTGCGGGCTGTTGGCCGGCAGCTCAGGGGGCTCCTCCGTGAAGTACATGATGGAATTGCTCACGATGCCCTCCTGCCTCTGTCTGGCGTTCTCTAGAATGGGTGAGCAGAACAGTAAGCCACACAGAGGCCCTTGCTTAGCAACTCCCTCCAGCCCACACCCACAGGAACATACGTTTTCCCTCTATCCGCATCCTAGAATCCCACAGAGAAGGGGTTCAGAGGGCAAATGCCACGTTCTTAATGAAGGGCTTCAGCCAAACATCTGTGAAATTGTGATCTCTCTTAAGCTAATGCCGTGCAAGGGTCCCCCTGCCGTGACCCAATCGTTCATTGCCAAAGTCTTGACAAGTGGGCCTGAGCAGGGTGACTTCTTTGGGAGAATTTACTGCCTCCTCCTGGGCTCCGGGGCACCCAGAAGGCCCAGGGCCCTCTACTCTTGCTTTCCTAACACTCGCTCACCTCATCATGGGCTCAAGTAGGACAGGACAAGAAACCTCACTTAGCTGCCCAACGACCTCAGTAAGTTGTTTTTCCTTTTTTTTCTTTTCTTTTTTTTTTTTTTTAACAAACTAACCTTTAACTGGCCCAAATGGCATTATGAATCCTGAAAGGAACAAAAACCAATAGGACCATCCCAGGCTCACAGCCCAGAAATGCAGCTTACTCCCAAATATGACCCTTGGGACCAAAGAAATAACTCCAGAAAAGCCCCATTCCCCCCACCTCTTGGATCTCCTCTCTTAAAAATGGACCATTTTGTGGATTCCTCAAAGGAAGATAGTAAAACTGTTATGGTAACAGTTAGCCTCTTTCTATCTGTAGGCAAGGACATGCAAAAGCAAGCCGAAGAAAAGTAGGGTAACAGGAACTCATTAGAAATACAGCTTTATGCAGTACTAGAAACCCAGGCTATTTTAAGTCACACATGAAATAAATCCATCGGTCTCAAGATATTTCTCCAAGGCGATTTTCCTTCTGTTGGAATTTTAATCTTTCTTTTGGTTCATGGGAAAAGGTTAGGAAAAATGTACAGTGAGGCTTGCCTTAAAATGGATCCTGGTTTCTATAATACATTTCTTGCCTTCTCAAAGACTACTATTCACCGATATTGTTCTTTGAAAAATAAAAATCTAACTGCCTGCTCTAAGGCCGTTTACTGCAATAGAGTACTCTAATGGAAAACTGGCAGCGTTCGAGGTCAGGCTGAGTTTGAAAAAGGGTCTCTGTTTAAAAGAGGAACAGTGGGCCCGCTGGGCAAATGCCAGCACATTATGTGGGTCAGGTTAAATGTAGTTACATCAAATGGGACAGGATTCAACCACAAACACCAGATGACGCTGAGGCACAACATGTTTTCAAGTGTGGATGCTATGTGATGCACACCACCCATTTCTCTCCTAAATCAAGATAGTTCCGGCCCAGAGCACTGAGGCGAGGAGGCAACCATCAACACGTACTTAGGCGCTGCTCCTTCTCGCAGACCGAGAATTCTCTAACAGCCCCATGTGACAGGAACCCATCTATTTCAACAATGAGGTCGACTGGATCAAGGATCAGTCTTCATCAGGACTGGATCAAGCCGCAAACCTCAATCAAGAACTGAACACATGATTTGCTGAACCCCTCCTAAAACCAAATACAACTGAGTAAACTGTCGATCCACTTGCCAAAATAAATAACCACCGTCTAGTTCCTCTGAGTCTCCTGATTGGGTTAGAAGCCCTGATTCTACCAGCAGCTAGTTCAGTGATTCCCTGCTCACCAGTACATTTCCAGGGCCTGGACAATGCCTAGTATAGAGTACGCACACAACAGCTATTGGCCACATGCATGCATGCATCAAGCAACAGGTGAATGAATGAGTAGTTCTACTAAACGTCAGCGGACTTGGTTCTGCCTGCCGTGTGGAACAGAGCCTATTTCACGTAGGAGACACTGCAAAGGGAAGCCCACGAGCTGTTCACTGCCGCAAAGAATCGAAGGCCCCGGCTGGGCTCAGAGCCAGAGATGTGGGCCATGTTCCTTGCTACTCCAAGAGTGGCAACTGCAGCTCTCTCTGGAAGGGCTCTGCTAGGCCTCTTTGGAACTCTACTACCAAGACTTATCTGAACGCTCGCAATGGTGGGAGCGGGGGTGCTACATACAGGCCAAAAGCTGACGAATGGAAGAACCAGCAAGAAAGCTTTTTGCCTCTCTCTGCTAGGGTCAAACATCTACTCCCGGTTTGGACAGGGAATCTCCATCCGTCACCACAATGCCTGCGACAAACTACAGCATGTACGCTCACAGAGAGCCGAGCCTGGCTCCTGCCCCGACTCCCCCACCCCGTCCTCCCAGCGACTAGAACAGTGCCAGCACACAGCGGGTGCACAAGAAATAGTTCCTGTAGGAAAGCTTAAGCCAACTCCCCACCCTGGGGATGATCCAGCGCTACAAGAGTGTAGACTCCCAGACCCCAGGGACTCAGGGAAGCCTGTGTTGGAAAAGAAACCCCCCCAAAACGCCCAATGTTTACATAAGTAGAAGACCCAAAAGATAAGAAGGAAATGCACCAAATATTAACCATGGCCTTCTATGCTGTTGGGAAAGTGGGTGCCTTTTTTTATTTTCCCTTTTGCTTCTGATTTCCCCAATAGTCTATGAATATGTATTGCTTTTAAAAAACGGGGGCGCCTGGGTGGCTCAGTCAGTTAAGCGTCTGCCTTCAGCTCAGGTCATGATCTCCAGGTCCTGGGATCGAGCCGCACGTGGAGCTCAGAGCTCAGCGCTCAGCGGGGACTCTGCTTCTCCCTCTCCCTCTGCCCCTCCCTCTGCTTGTGCTCTCTCTGTGTCTCTCTCAAATGAATAAATAAAATCTTTAAAACAAGGAGACAGGAGGATGGGTTAGCCCGGTGATGGGCATTAAAGAGGGCACGTTCTGCATGGAGCACTGGGTGCTATGCACAAACAATGAATCATGGAACACTACATCAAAAACTAATGACGTACTGTATGGTGACTAACATAATAATAAAAAAATTTAAAAAATAAAACAAGCAAACAAATAAGAATGTAATAAACTTCATTTTTAATTGTTTTAAAGGTCAGTTAAGCTGTTCTTAATATAGGAGGCTCCTGAAAAATGAGGTACATTTTGTGAGTACCCACTAAGGTACCTTCCACTTTCTAGTGGACAATACGATGGCAACGCCAAGCACAGAGAGGGGAATTAAGAGTGCTGGTAAAGTAAATTTCACAAACTATGACAGACCAAGAAATTTTAAGGCCGGAAATAATCACATATTCAGGAAGCTATTCCCATGGCTTTTAGAGCAATGGTTCTCAACCGGGAGCAATGTTGCCCTGACCCTCAGGGGACATTTGGAAACTTCTGGAGCCATATCTGGTTGTCATACCTGGGAGATGGTGTTGCTTAGTAGCACCTAGTGGTCAGAGACCACACCCTACGGTGCACAGGACAGCCCCCACGGGAAGGAATGATCCGGCCCCAAATGTCAAGAGTGTTAAGGATGAGAAGCTCTACTTTGGAGTCATCACATTTTTAGAGAGAGAATACTCTATCATCCTGTTCATCAAAAATGCTTCCATGTAACAGATGTCATTAACTAAAAATGTTAAAGTGGAAAACTGAAAGCAACTGTAGTGGTGGTCAGTACAAAGAAGACGTGATAAAAATAAAATAAAACTATTCAGAAGAACAACCAGATGATTTTATGATAAGTTACAGTTTACTGCGGCACGGAAAAGTCCCTCTGTGCGTGTGTTTCAAGCCCCAGCAGAAAGCAGCAGACGACACCACTGTTCTCCGTGGCCTATTCCAATCATGAACAGCCCTCCCAGGAAGAAACCACTTTATCCCTAAATAGCCCTTCCAACAGATCTGACACTTGGTTCAGTTCTGGACGCAGATCCCTTTCTGCAAGTAAGCATCTTCCACATGCTGGAGAACCATCATTAAATCATCCACCAGACGAAAAAAATGAGGGTTCCCTTAACTCTTGCCTGTGACTCTAACTTTCCATCCCTTTAATCATCTTTGCGGCTTCCCGCTGAGTCCTCTCTGAACCGGTCCTCACCTAATTGCAGAATTCAAGACTAGAAGAGTCTGAGCCCTGCTGAGCACAGAAAGAGCCTCATATTTGCAAACAGCACCGACAGGCAAAGTCCCATTTACCGGGAATTTGCACATGGGTCACACGTGGCCCCATGTGTCAGAATGTGAGGGGGAAGCGTGCCGCACGTCCTAGGTGGGGTAACCGCTCCCTAACAAGGACATTGGCTACGGTCTGGTATTCCAGAGATGGTTGGAAAATAACAAAACATTTTCAGCTTCACGTGAGCAGTTGCTACAATTTTTTTTTATTTTAGATTTTATTTATTTATTTGAGAGAGAGAGAGCACAAGGAGGAGGAAGGGGCAGAGGGAGAAGCAGATTCCCCGCTGAGCAGGGAGCCCGATGCAGGACTCAATCCCAGGACCCCAAGATCATGACCTGAGCCGGAAGGCAGACACTTAACCGACTGAACCACCCAGGTGCCCCAGTTGCTACAATTTTAACATGATGTGTAAGAAAACCCCCTACTTGCCTCATTTACCATTCTTATTCAAATTATCTTGGTTCTACCTATCTATAATCTTTGCTCCTAATTCCCCTGAAAATCAAACTGGCATGAGACAGTCACCAGATAAATGCTAAAGTCATATTTCTATATTCATGAAAGGCCCCATAATTCTGCAAATATAGGTCACAAATTTCTCCACCAGGGTACCAGGACTCTGCTATTTCCAGAGATCAGGGAAACCGCTTTTCTGACTGCTTAGAGTGAAACACTCCTTGTCTTTCCACAAACCGCGTAAACAGCAGCTTCTATACTTCCATCAGTCTGATGGAAAGCATATAGGTGTTATTTACACGGCGCGTTGCCTCTTCAGACATCCCAGACACAGCTTCTAAGAGCGCGCTCCGTCGGCAAGCTTAAATTTCTTCACAAACCGGCTGATGACAATTACTGCTTCCCACTTGATTACAGTAATGGGTTTCAGCAAAATTAGTAAGCTGTCTCTTAGCAGGTGTGCCCGGAGCTGCACAATAGGTAACGGATCCAGTGATGTTACTTTAGTTTTTAAATTTCAGCTTTTGCTTAAAAGACTTTAGGGACTGCATACATTTTTCAAGGCTGCTGATTACATTATTTTAAAACAAACCCAACCCTGCTCACACAGCTTAAAACAAACCTCATTATTTATAAGGCAATATTTATGTCCAAAGGCACGTACCTGTTAAGCGACAGGACCTATAATAAAGACAAGCATCACTGAACACATATGCACAAATGTGCTATCGGGTCTAAAATACAAACCCAGTTGTTGCTTTGGGGGAGGTAAATACGTTTGAGCAACAAACTAAAATTAGAGGATACGGCTTACCCCAACTTTTTTTTTTATTATCCGAACTTATTTTTATAAAGCCTTTGATGAAGATACTTTAAAGATATTTGAAGAGCTATTTAACATCCCAAAGAGATTTTGGAAATTGAGAGGGCGCCTCAGAAATAGTTAACCAAGGGCAGGGATAAGCAAAGGGTCGTCTGGTGAAGGTGTGTTCCCAGTAGGGCGTGCGGCAATCCTACCCGGGCTAGTCCCACCCCGGCAAACTTCTTAAACACCCTGGAAGGCGACATACGTGGTAAAGTCATCAAGCGTCCACACGAGCCATGTCGTGGGCCCCAGCCGGCCGTGAGATGGCGGGATGGGGCGATCGCGGCAGCAGGTGGGCTGAGCGGGACGGCACCCCAGGGCGGGGGGCTCTGCTGGTCCCTGCCGCCTCACGAGCACCGGGGGGACTCCACCCCGAGGGGTCTCCGAGGCTCGCTGTCCTCCTTCCTAGGTCTCCACGTGGCTCACACCCAGGTCTTTATCTTGGGACTCCTACCTCCCACCTCCCTTGCAGTGCAGGCATCCCGAGGCTGCAGAGCTGGCAGCCTTGCTTCTCTGAGCCACTGTGTTGGGCACACCGCACCCGGGCATCACCCGCCCGCTCCTCTCCCGACTCAACAGCCTGCCCCTCGGTCCCGCCACTTCCAGCTGGGCCTCTGAGTACTGAGTGAGACATAACACCGCCAAGCGAAGTGAAGGGCTTGTGCGGTGCCCAGGGAGGCGGCTGGGACGAAGAACTCACCCTCGACGTCGAGAAGCCTGCCTGAAAGTCTATCCCTGAGAGCAGCTCGCCGGGGCCAATCCGGACTCTCCCGCCTCCATCCTTCCCAGCTTCACCTGACAATTCCCTAAAAAGGCAGTGGCGGCGGCGGGCCACCTAGCGGGGGCGGACCCCAGAGGCCGCGTGCAAACGCCGCAGTCACTTTCCAGCCAAGCGGGTCTCTCCCTAGACATCGTTCCTCACAGCGGCGCCTGGGGACCGGCAGCAGCAGCAGCATTAACCGGGAGCTTGGGAGAAATGCGGTCTCCCCCCCACCCCCCCAAACCTACCAAGCCAGAATCCGCATTTTAACCAGATCCCCAGGGGCTAGGAATATGCGCGAGAAAGCGTGAGAGCGCCAGCTTAAAGCCCTCGGACCTTGGCAGTCTCTCTAACTTCTTTGGGAATTCAGGGGGCACAAAGGCAGCCACTGGCCTCTTAGGACAGCACGAGCGTCCCCCTCTCTACTCACTTATTGCGAGAATCAGTTCCCTCCTCTGGGCAAACCCAATGAGGCGCTCGGAGTCCCTGGAGACCACCACAGGGAAGCCGTTGTAGTCGGTCTCCTTGATGAGCGTCTCGACGTCCTCCACGGTCATGCTGTCCTGGGTGAGCACGGACAGAGGCGGCTCGCCCCGCCGTGGCCGCATGACGTCGGTCGCCAGCGTGCGGTGGGTGAACTCATCCTTCACGTCCAGAAACGGGTACCCGTTTAAGTGGATATGAGCCTCGTAGATGCCTTCTTTCCCGAAGGCATCGGCCACCCACTTGCTGGTCACGGCTGCTGCCATCAGGGGCACAATGTACTCCAGACCACCCGTTAATTCAAACATGATGACCACCAATGACACCGTCATCCGGGTAACTCCACCTGCAACCGAAGACAGGAATACAATTCTGAAACTCAACTCCAGACCCTCAAATGGGCATGAACTGTGGAAATGGACAAGCTGGCTCTAAATTCTCCAGACACCTGTTCTGAAGAGACGGTCCTACATGTTGCCCATGGCAGACCTCTGGAACGCTGGCCGGGCTCTGCTGAATGCAGCCTTACCCCAGGGGCCATAAGTCACATCTGACTGGGGGGCTCTTCTTCAGTGAGAAGACAACTGGGTTGTCTCTTCACCCAAGACCACAGGCCTGGCTTTTTGGTGAGTGGATCCTATGTGGGCTATGCAGGTTTCCGACAAGCAATCGTGGCTCTGTTCCAGAACCCCGTAAGCTGGGAAACTACAGAGATGCTTAGTGGTTATGGACAGGAGAGGGACCCAACTTTGTGTCCCTTGTTATTTAGAAGAAGAATCCATACCAACTCGTACTAGTCTTCCAATGAGCTTAACTGGAGTTTCTCGATCTCGGCACTAGGAACAATTGGGGCTGGATCATTCTTTGACGTGGAGGCTGTTCTGTGTACTACAGGATGTTTAGCAGCACCCCTGGCCACCACCCACTAGATGCCAGTAGCACCACCCCCGCAGGTGTGACAACCACAAATGTCTCCTCCATTGTCCAGTGTTCCTGAGAGGCACAACTGCCCCCCGTTGAAACCGCTGTTCTGGATGGCCCAGCGGCAAGATGGTGGAGACTCCATCATCACCCGGGGCCCTGAATGACTGACTGGAGAAAAGCTCTCTACTAACTTACACTACACACACACATACACACACACACGCACACACACACACAGAGCCAATTCTCATTATTCATGGTACTTACGATCTACAAAGTTGCCACAAACACTGAATGAACAAATACTGAATCACTGCCCTGGGGGAAACACAAGGTTAGGTTCCTGCGAGCTTCTGCTCGCAACATGTTGGTCAACCAATCAATACAGAACCTTATTTCATGTGTATTTCTGTTTAAAGACACCTTATTTAATACATGTAGATGATTCATTAACGTGGAACTCACAGCCAACAGCACTGTAACTCCTGCCTGAGAAGACTTCTCCGACACGCTTATTTTCTCTGTAAGACACATCCCAGCCTTCTTGTGTTTAGGATCCCCAGACAGACTTTAGCACTATGGTTGGGGGCCATTTAAAACAACAAAATCATTCACAAAATGCCAAAAAAACATGACACTAACTAGACCACGAAAAGGATACTTGTGTAGAGTATCCGCGCCAAAACAAGAGAGTGGGCCTTCACACCTCGCTCACCCGGAGCTGGGAACATACGCGCTAGACACCTCACACTTTCCACTGCTCTTGTGCGTGTCTGAGGATGACAGCCAACGCCCCACGAGTATTGACTTAGGGGTCACCAACACATTTTAGCACGTAGGCAAATCCCCAAATATGGGATCCACGAATAATGAGAGCCGACCGCATATGATGAGCAAGCTCTAAGCCCTGGTGTGTTAAGCCACTGAGATTTAGCGCCTTACCTGCGACAGCAACACAACCTGGCCTATCCTGAGAATGCCAGCACTAGAGCCCATGTCCTCCTTCTCACCGGTGCCCAAAGCCAGCGCGGCCTGGTGACGACGCTTGGCCTAGCTCAGCTTTCCTTGCGGCCCGGCCCGCCCCAGCCTGGCCCACCCGTGCTTGTACCTAGGCAGGCCGCAGCTCCCACCATGGCATAAAGTCCGGGGGTGACACAGTCTGCTCCGGGCCTGCACCAGTTCCTGAAGACGATCCAGTCATGGTGATGGTAAGCGAGCTGCTCCACGCCGATCCCCACCATCCTGCCCGCCATGGCTCCCACGGCCATGCTGGGGATGAAGAGGCCTGAGGGGATCTGCGGGGGCACACAGGGAAGAGAAGTATGAGGGAAGGTCCGCATGCCCGCTTCCCTGCTCCCGGTGAGCAGTCGTCCCCCCGGCAACACGCTCGCCCTGCACTTGTCTTCAGAGGAGGCGCAATGCTTCCAAACAGAGGTCCGCAGGGATAAAGCGGGACAAGTGGCTTCACCCGTTTAGTCAGTCCTAGCTACTCTGACTTGGACAGAATGCAGTTTTACACTTTTGTTTCCTCTCCTTCAAGAGTGGGCCTGGTTCTCCTGCTGGGGATTAAAGAATGAGAAGCCCCACTGCAAGTAACATTTGAAGTGTACTCACCACTTTCTCCCCTTGCGCATCATTCACATTAGCTTTTAAAATTAAATGTCAAGCCGCAGCATGAGAATGGAAAAGAAAGGCGTGCGACTGTTCACAAGTCAAACCAAGCAGCTCGGTGCCGCTGCCCAGCACCTTTGGAAGCTTCTCACGGGCTCACTGTCCCGGTGAGGATACAGTGGCCCGACACGTGCCAGAGAGACAGGGGCCGTTCCCTCTTCCTAACGAACTACTTTCCAAGAAGTATTCTGAATATTTTCACGCCCAGTGAAAGGCAGCAAAGAACTAGACTATGTAAACTAGAAGATCTTGGTGGCAGTGTGTATCACATTTTGTGGTGTGGAAATGCACTTTCGTTTATCTAGTGATCAGACGTGGGCTAGAGAACGTGCCTGACTCTCCATGTTCATGGACACTGCAAGTGATCCCCAATCCTGCCTGGGAGTTGCCCAAGATAGTCATCGAGCTGAGGATGGAAGTGGATTTATAACCAAATTTCAGGTTAAGTTTGGATCCTTGAGGATGATTTCTAGACTTTGGGATGTTCTTGAAGAAGAAACTTCCTTTCTGAGTGCCCCCCCCCACCCCCGATTCCTAGCCATTTAACTCCCTGTAACTGCAAAGTAAACTTCTCCCAGCAGGCACCAGAAGAGGCTGCTAGCATCTTCCTCAGACACACAAATAATCCCTTTGCTTGGAGACGGCAGATCGGAGACAGTTGGCTGTTTAATAAAGTCCACCCACCCCTGCTCCTAAGGCAAAAATTCAGGTTTGTGTTTGACCATTACACACTCAGGTACACAGCTTCTTAGCCTTTTTAAAATGAAACAAATCATAAAAGTCCCGCACAAAAAGCAACAGTAGGGGAACACTACAGGGGTTCTGCAGGGTTTGAAATGTTCTGCTTCGGCTCCTGGGTGCTCATTACACAAGCGTGCGTTTTATGAAAATTCCTCAAGCTACACACAGCTCTGTGTGGATGACATACTCTGAGCCTTCGCTTCTTCACTTGTAAAGTGATTACAATCTAGTTCTCAGGCGTGTTGCTTATCAAAAGCATTGCTTCTTGGTGATTAAAAAGAATGTCAAGTGCCTGGCATGAGAAAACGGTCAGTAAGGGTCAGTTGTTCCCCGCCCCCCCACCCCCGTC